>NW_012117043.1:4493360-4497662 GCF_000951035.1 Colobus angolensis palliatus | reverse complement strand
CTTGAGGTCAGGAGTTCGAGACCAGCGTGGCCAATATAGTGAAACCCCATCTCTACTAAAAATACAAAAATTAGCAGGGCGTAGTGGCGCACGCCTGTAATCCCAGCTACTAGGAGGCTGAGGCAGGAGAATCTTTGAAACTGGGAGGTGGAGGTCACAGTGAGCTGAGATTGCACTACTGCACTCCAGCCTGGGTAACAGAGTGAGACCATGTCTGAAAACAAAAACAAAACAAGCCATCACTTTTTTCAGACCAAGGGTCTCCAAGTTTTCTGATTGTGTGTTCCTAATGATAAAAAATTATAAATCTACCTTTCAAATTATGATGGTTAATAGTGAGTGCCAACTTGATTGGACTGAAGGATGCAAAGTATTGTTCCTGGGTGTGTCTGTGAGGGTGCTGCCAAAGGAGATTAACATTTGAGTCAGTGGACTGGGAGAGGCAGATCCACCCTCAATCTGGGTGGGCGCCATCTAATCAGCTTCTAGTGTGGCCAGAATAAAAGCAGGCAGAAGAATGCGAAAAGGCGAGACTGGCTTAGCCTCCCAGCCTCCATCTTTCTCCCGTGCTGGATGCTTCCTGCCCTTGAAATCAGACTCCAATCCAAGTTCTTCAGTTTTGGGACTCTTGGACCTTCAACCACAGACTGAAGTCTGCATTGTTGGTTTCTCTGCTTTTGAGGTTTTGGGACTGGCTTCCTTGCTCCTCAGCTTCCAGATGGCCTATTGTGGAATGTCATCTTGTAATCGTGTGAGTGAATACTCCTTAATAAATTTCCCTTCATATATACACCTATCCTATTCATTCTGTCCCTTTAGAGAATCCTAACACATAAGTCATCTGTGGATAATTTAGCTCTCTCATTCTCTCTCTTTTTTTTTTTTTGGTATTACCGTCTTATTAAATCTGAATTGCTTTTTACAAGGTAATCTGTCTGACAGATAGGCTGACAAATGTTTTAAAGGTAAGTAAAGTGTCAATCTAGTTGAGTGTGGTGGCTCAAGCCTTTAATCCAGACTTTGGGAGGCCAGGGGCAGAGGATCATTTGAGGCCAGGAGTTGGAGACCAGCCTGGGAAACAAAGCAAGACCCAACCTGTACCAAAAAAACCTTGAAAATTAGCTGGGTGTGGTGGTGTACACCTGTAGTCCCAGCTACTTGGGAGGCTGAAGTAGGAAAATCGCTTAAAGCCAGGAGTTCAAGGCTGTACCCTTGCATTCCAGTCTGGGCGACAGAGCAAGACCCTGTATTTGGAAAGAAAAGAAAAGAAAGGAAGTCGGCCTGGGGGCAGTGGCTCACTCCTGTAATCCCAGCACTTTGGGAGGCTGAGGCGAGTGGATCACTTGAGATCATGAGTTGGCGACCAGCCTGGCCAACATGGCAAGATTAACACATTTCTTTTAATTCTTCTTTTTATGAGACAGAGTCTAGCTCTGTCGCCCAGGCTGGAGTGCAGTGGTACAATCTCTGCTCACTGCAACCCCCGCCTCCTGGATTCAAGCTATTCTCCTGTCTCAGCCTCCTGAGTAGCTGGGATTACAGGAATCCACCACCAGGCCTGGCTAATTTTTGTATTTTTAGTAGAGACGGGGTTTCACCGTGTTGGCCAGGATAGTCTCGATCTCCTGACCTCGTGATCCGCCTACCAAAGCGCTAGGATTACAGGTGTGAGCCACCACGCCCGGCCAGCTATGATGGTTTTATTCTTCCCTGGGATACCTCAGTAGTTCATGAGGCTATTCTTCAGACAATATACAATACAATGGATTCACTCAGAGACTAGAATATTTTACAGCTTTGGATACAATAGCAATATACAATTGTTCTTAAATTAGGGCCTAAAAATTATGCCCTAATCCTTAGCCTATGTGGTGGCATACGCCTGTAATCCCAGCTACTCTGGAGGCTAAGTTGGGAGGGATCGCTTGAGGCCGGGAGGCTGAGGTTGCAATGAGCTGTGATCGTGCAACTGGACTTTGGGGGACAGAGCGAGACTCTGTATCAAAAACAAACAAACAAACAACAAACAAACAAACAAAAACTGCTGTAGGGCTGGGCACAGTGGCTTGCACCTGTAATCCCAGCACAGTACTTTGGGAGGGTGAGGCGGGTGGATCACCTGAGGTCAGGAGTTTGAGACCAGCCTGGCCAACATGATGAAACCCCATCTATATACTAAAAATACAAAAATTAGCCAGGCATGGTGGCAGGCACCTGTAATCACAGCTACTTGGGAGGCTGAGGCAGGAGATTGCTTGAACCCAGGAGGTAGAGGTTGCAGTGAGCCAAGATTGTGCCACTGCGCTCCAGCTTGGGCGACAGAGTGAGACTCTGTCTCCAAAAAAAAAAAACTGCTGTAGAACATTTAAAAATTGGTTGGATTTTTGTTATAACTAGTTCTGTGCAGTAAGTAAGTCTGGAGGAACTAGAGACAGAAGAGATCCTATGCTCAGTGTGTCTGCAATGAATTAATAACAAAAAGAAGAAGAAATACATACTTAATCAAAATAGTGTATAGAAGAGGGTTTTAGGGCGTGGACCCTATAATCAGTCTTTGGTTGTTCTTTCTATTCTCTCCTTAGAGAATTTGATTTTATTGTTTAATGGCAATGCATACATAGGATACTAAATGGAAAGGCTCCCTTTCATCCTTAACCTCCAGTCTCCCAGTTTTCTTCTCCAACAGCAACTACAGTTAGGCATGCTTTGTACATTCTTCTGGTGATAGTAAAGTCATATTCAAGCATACTTGTGTACATACTCATATATATATATATGTATATACACACACACACATATTTTTTGAGAAGGAGTCTTGCTCTGTTGCCTAGGCTGGAGTGCAATGGAGTGATCTAGGCTCACTGCAACCTCCGCTTCCCATGTTCAAGCAATTCTCCTGCCTCAGCTCCCTGAGTAGCTGGGATTACAGGCGCCCACCACTACGACTGGCTAATTTTTGTATTTTTAGTAGAGACCGGGTTTTACCATGCTGGCCAGGCTAGTCTCGAACTCCTGACCTCAGGCGATCTGCCTGTCTCAGCCTCCCAAAGTGCTGGGATTACAGGCGTGAGCCACTGCGCCTGGCCATAAGTATATATTTTAAAGCAAATGATGGCATACTTTGTACAATTGTTGTGTAGCATGTTTTTCTTGCATTTAAATCCTAGAGTTTGTTTACTCTTCATTCATTCGTTCAACACATATTTACCGAGCACTGTAACAGACTGGATTGCTGTTTGCTACTCCTTACGGTAGGTTATATATCATGCTCTCTGCTCTGTAACTTTGGATACTCTATCAGTAAAGAAGATAGAGTATGACTTCCTTTCACTCTTGACTTTGTGGTTGGCCATATGATTTTCTTTGACCAATGGACTGTGGGTAGAATTGACAGTGGGTCAGTTCTAAGTAGAGACTTAAGAACCATCATAGGTATCCATATATTTCTTGCACATTAGGGGTTTCTAAATGATAGTAGAAACCAACCTAAATTCAATCTGTGAGCCTCAGCCTGAAGCAATACACCATAGCTTCTCTATATATTCATGAGGGAAAAAGAAATTTTGTATGTGAATGTGTGTGTGCATGTGTGTTAGCCACTGATATACTGGGGTTGTTTATTATCGTAGCCAGAAACAAACTAAGACCTACTATGTGCCCAGAAACAACTGTAGGCATTTGGGTTCATTAGGGAACCAAAGATCTTTGCTGTTAAGGAGCATCTATGTGTAGAGTTGCCTCTTTTTAATGGCTGCATAGTATTGCTTTGTATAGAAGCATTGTAATTTCTTCAACCAGTCCTTTATAGACAGATTTAGGTTATTTCAAAGCATCAGTCTCAAAAGATGAAAAGCATATTTCTAATAAAAATGCATAGAAAGCATTATTAGTTTTATTTAACTCATTAATGAAGAAACCAGCAGAACGACAAAGTCTGTTCAAAAGAGAATATGAAAATTGAGATAAGGCTGGGAGAAGTGGCTCATTCCTGTAATCCCAGCACTTTGGGAGGCCAAGGCAGGCAGATCACTTAAGACCAGGAGTTCAAGACCAGCCTGGCCAACATGGTAAAACCCCATTTCTACTAAAAAACAAAAAAACAAAACAAAACAAAAAACCACACCCACACACACAAAAATTAGCTGGGCGTGGTGGCACACATCTGTAGTCCCAGCTACTCGGGAGGCTGAGGCAAGAGAATTGTTGAACCTGGGAGGTGAAGGTTGCAGTGAGCCGAGATCACACCATGGCACTCCAGCCCGGGTGACAGAGCAAGACTGTCTCAAAAAAAAAAAAAAAAAA
>NW_012117043.1:4492206-4492510 GCF_000951035.1 Colobus angolensis palliatus | reverse complement strand
GTTTGGCCAGGCTGGTCTTGAACACCTGGTCTCATGGAATCCACCCACCTCAGCCTCCCAAAGAGCTGGGATTACAGGTGTGAGCCACTGCGCCCAGCGCTGTGTGTGAGTTATTTTAAAAATAAATTCTGGCCGGGCGTGGTGAGTCACGCCTATAATCCCAGCACTTTGGGAGGCCAAGGCGGGTGGAGGTTGCAGTGAGCAGAGACTGCGCCATTGCACTCCATCCTGGGCGACAAGAGTGAAACTCTGTCTCAAAAAATAAAAATAATAAATAAATAAATAAACTCCTAGCCAGGCATGG
>NW_012117043.1:4480729-4485421 GCF_000951035.1 Colobus angolensis palliatus | reverse complement strand
GCGGAGCTTGCAGTGAGCCGAGATTCGGCCACTACACTCCAGCCTGGGTGACAGAGCGAGACTCCGTCTCAAAAAAAAATGTAGACCTGTGGTTGTTGTGAATATTAGATTAAATTAAACGATGCATGTAACATGTCTATACTGGTTTCTAAAACATAGGAAGCACCAAATAAATGATTTTTACTGTAGTTAAGAGGGAGGTGCTAAGCCCACCACTCTTGCTTCCAGGTCTCTTAGATTGGCATAGGGTTTCGCTTTGTGGAGTAGTTTGATCTTTGGGTGTTTTCTTGTAAAGGCGATTGGGATATTTCAGGGTAATAGAAGGTAAGCAGTTTTAGTCTTTGACAGTGTAGAAGAAAAAGAATGATTAGGTTTTGAAGCCAGTTGGATCAGGGTTCAAATTTCATAGCATCAGCTCCTTTTTAATGAGGGAAATATCTATCTTGCTGGTTGCTTTGAGGATTAAATATAACTAGATGGAAGAGAAACTGCTCTGCACACAATATGTGCTCAATAAATAGTAGCAAATGTGTTTTTAAAGCTTTCAAGAAGCCCAAGGTACAACCCTCCCTTGTTAACAGTCTGAAAGGCACAGAATCAGCCACTTTCATGACCGAAAATAAGAGACTTGGACAGGGATCAGAGAAAGCATTTATTGTATATAAAGAAACAAAGCACTGTTACCATCATCTGTCTGCGGGAAGGCGGCACCAGGCCCTCTTCTGTGATGTAATGTCATGGGACTTTACTGGAGTGGGGGTTGGAAGGGGTATGGTGAGACCTCTGGGGAGCAGCTCTCCCTCCTACACAGGCAGAGCTGGCCATTTTCCCAGGTGGTACGTAGTGTGAGAGCCTGATGGCCCCTAGCCTTCAGGAAGTTTCCATTGTACTGTGATTTTTAAAATGTGGGTTGTCCCTTTTATATAGAACAACCTAAAGTTTCAAGTTTAATGTTATCATACTACCAAGTAAGACTGCTATCTGTTGATCAGTATGCTCTGAGAACAGATCCTATCAATTTCTGCTTGGACTCCCACTGGATTCAACTCAGATATAAACCTTTAGGGAGGGCCTACCATGTGCCAGGTGCTGAAAATACAAGGATGATCTGATAAGATTCCAGCCCAAGAGGGACTGGCAGAGAGGAGAGATAACTGATAACTCTTAATTGGGAGTGTGGAGTGTGGGGTGACGTAATGGAGCTCTGAGTAAAGTGCTATGTAGGGTACTAAGAAGAGGAAAAACTGTTTTTCTGGGGAGGCTACGGGAAATTCCTCCACAGAAGTGATACTTGATCCAATCTTTGGACTGAATCATCAGGCAAATGGATTTGAGACGGGATGAGAGGAAAGGGCTGAGGGCCGGGGAAGGGGGATAAAGGAGAGAACAATACTCCAAATGAAAGAAACCACGGGGACAAAGATATGAGGCAGTAGGCACACTCATGCATTTGTTCAGATAGTCACTCAAAAATCTGTTGAGTGCTAGTCACTGTTCTTGGCACTTGGGACACAACAGGAAGCAAGACAGACAGGTCCCTGATGTTTATACAGAGTTTACACTTCAGAGCTGGATGGGACCAAAAAAAAAAAAAAAAAAGCACAAAGAAATGAACAAGATGATTCAGAGAGTGATACGTATTATGAAGAAAATAAACTTGGGTTATGATAGAAAGGGGGCACGGCATGTATGAATGGGCGATCCTCCTCTCTGGAGGAGGCTTTTTTTTTTTTTTTGAAACAGAGTCTCGCTCTGTCTCCCACGCTGGAGTGCAGTGGCGTGATCTTGGCTCACTGCAACCTCTGCCTCCTGGGTTCAAACAATTCTCCTGCCTCACTCAGCCTCCCAAGAAGCTGGGATTACAGGTGCCCGCCACCATGCCCAACTAATTTTTGTATTTGTAGTAGAGACGGTGCTTCACCATGTTGGCTGGTCTCGAGCTCCTGACCTCAGGTGATCTGCCTGCTCTGGCATTCCAAAGTCCAAAAGAGATTACAGGCGTGAGCCACTGCACCCTGCATTTGACCTCAGAACCAAATGGTGAAGAGGCAGCCTTCTGGGGACAAGGTGTTCCAGGTGGAGGGGATGGCAAAAACAAACACCCTACGACAGGATGAGGAACAGAAAAAAGGCCAGCTTGACTGCAGCAATTTGAGCAAAGGACAGTTGGTGGAAGACCAGAAAGGTTGGCAGGCCTGGTTACTAGGGCCTGTGGGCCACCAGAAGGAGTTTGTTTAGAAGAAGTACCATCTGGCTGCTGCACAGAGAATGGGCTGGAAGCAGGGAGATCAGTTGAGAAGCTGATGCTTATTCTAGGCAAGAGATGTTGGTGGCTCCAACCAGGGTGCAGCAGCAGAGGCAGATGTGTTCAGAGCAAATACATATTTGTGAAGTGAAACTGACAGGACCTGTTGATGAACTGGGAGGTGGCGGGGTGGTGAGGGGAAGGAAGATGTAATTAATTATTTCAGATTAATAATGTGAAGGTTGAGAGGTTGAGTAAGGTGACTCTGTTCACAGCAGCAATAGCACCAATATGGCAACAGTGGGAAGATGGGATTAGTGAGAGGTTGCTGGAAAATATGCCGTGAAGGCTCTGGGAATGAGTGAATTTGGCTTCACACAGAGGAGACAGAGGTACTGTTTCATTGACAAGGGCAGACTGATAATCTGTGAGGAGACAGGAATCTCTCAAACTTTTAGCAGCAGGGGTTTTTGTTTGTTTGTTTGTTTAAGCCTTGGCTGACTTTGAACAAATTCGTTTATTTCTCTCTCTCTCTCTCTCTCCATCTCTTTTTTGCTTTCCAGGATAAACATCTGTCTCATTTCACCAACTCTCCATTGGCCTCAGCGTCTCTCCTCAGTAGATTTTTCAGATACTATCATCCTAGTCAAGCAGGAAATTCTGTCCCTAGTAGGCACAGAGAAAATTTATTGAGGGACAGTTCAAGGGCCCCTCTCCCTCTCTGGGTTCAGAGAAGTTGCATCTATTTGTTTCACCTCTCCCTTCTCCTTTACCAGCTCAAAATGCTTGGCTCTTTTTGATTTGGAGAAGGCACGATCAGGCTTAATACTTTTTTTGTTGTTGGCTGGCTGGCTGGTTCTATTGTCTCCTGGCCCTGAGGTCTAGGGCCTCGTCCAGTCCCCTGCATACACACAGCAGGCCTGAAGGGGTCCTCAGAGCTCCCTCTGAAACCATTGTACCAGGCTAGTCTTTTTTAGCTAACATTATCTTTTATTTAAACAGAAACAGTAGCCACCAGTCTTGTTACATAACATACCAATATCCTAGGGTGTTAAACTAATTCAGCATCTACTGTTAGGAAGTGGTGATGTGGCAACACAAATATTCACTCGCACAATATTGCGGAAACGTAACAAACATGACTTTCTGGTCCTACTTAAAATTTCAGAGCTGGAAGGGACTTGAGATCATCCTATTTCAACCCTCCTTGTTTTAAACTGTGGAAACCTAGGCCTGGAGAGACAAACATGCTCAAGAAGCAGATCAGGGCGAGACAGCAAGCTCTTGCTAATCTAAAGAATCCATGACATCTTAGATTAAGGATTAAATGCTAAACAGTTCTTGTTTGTGATTCCTTCTCATCTGAAAGCATTTCTCCCCGCTTTTAGACTCTCCAAACTAGTCAGTTGTGAACCATGACATAGCCTCTGTTTACACTGAAACTGCAAATCTGATGCTGATATGTCAGCACCACAATACTGAGGTATTTGGGGTGTTTTGTTGTTTTCACTAACTTTGGGGACGGGATTCACATGCAATAGATATTAACTGAATACAATTTGGTTGACCAAGCATATTTGAAAGACAGCTGGGTGGAGATGCAGGTGAGCCAGCATTCTGGGTGTACGTGCAAACCAGTGTGTGGAAGGCGGGGAGTCGGCTGCACTTCCTGCAGCACCCCAGATCCTGATGGCTGCACAGTAAATCACTAGTTTCCTTGGACAAGGAGTTCCCAGAGGAACTGCGGAACCCCAGTGTCTTGAGTGAAAGGCAGGACCTGCTCTGTTCACCTTGTCCGTGCCTACATTCTTTATCAAACTGACCTGTCTTCCTGCTGGGAAACTGCCCCACTCCACCCACCTGGTGCCTCCCTGGATTCCTGACTGCCACGAGGTTATTTTTCAACCTGCTCTTCCTTGAAAAGCACCACCCCAGTGACCCAGAACGTGGACTCCTCCTCTTTGGTCACTGGGACCATCCCACTCTAACCACCATCATCTGCCTCTAAAAGTCATGGAAAATTAGCAGCAATAGCTCGGTCTTCAATTCCTCTAAGCCTCTTTCGTACTTTTAATTCGCCGAAATTACTAGCAGGAAAGAGAGAAGAGGGGAAATGCCTGGCTTCTGAGTAGGGCATGGGTGGGCTGGGTGGAACCGGGACTATCGTTTTAAATTCAATTGCCCCGTGTCCTGAGGGCCACTTCTGGTAATTTAGGCCATGGCTTAGGGCGAGGTTTACAAAGTAAGAAAGGAATGACTCTTGAGCCTCCGAGGAGAAGCACTGCAAATCCCCCCGCCCCAAAATACAACCCAGGTTCTGGGAATCCCAGCCCTGCCCTGGGGACAAACCCCAAACCCAAATAAACAGTGTCCTCCTAGGCGCTGAGAGCCCACCCAGCTTTGTCACTGTGGGTCCCTGCCCCTCCGGCAAGTTGCCCGGACAGGCG
>NW_012117043.1:4472751-4480139 GCF_000951035.1 Colobus angolensis palliatus | reverse complement strand
CCGCAGCCGGGCCACGTGACCGGTTTGTTTACAAACATTGCCGGGCCCGCGGCTGCTCGCTGAGGGAGCCCGTGGCGCGGGACCCCCGGCCGGGGTGGGAGACGGATGCCAGGGGCCGGACAAGTCTACGGGGCCAGCTTTGGGGCGGGGGCGCGGAGCTGGGATCGCCGCTTCCTCCTCCGCGTCGTCCCCGCGGGTTCGGACTCCGTGGGGTTCGGGTGGGGCTGGGGACGCCCTGCGTCCACTCGTGACGCCGCGTCTCCTTCGGAGAGTCCTGGGGACACTTGGACGCAGGGCGCCGCCCTGGGGGCCTCCCACTGTGGGACTGGAAGCCGTCGAAATTTCTCGGAGCGCGTCGTCGGCCCCGGCCCGGACCGAGATAACCGCAGCCGAGTTCCTGCCTGGCCGCGTCCTGGCGCCTCCCCGGTGTCCTTGCCAAGGGGGTGGGCGCGAAGTCCTGCCCAACGGAACGCGGGGGCCTCTGCCGCGAGCGCCTCCCCGGAGCTGGCGCTTAGGGGCGGCCTCGACCTTTCGCCACTTCCAGTTCACCCTGCTTGGCCGCCGACCTCCTCTGGTGTCTGTCCCAGAGTGGTGGGCTTTCCTCCGGTCTTGGGGGCGTGCGGGGGTGGGGGACACCTGTTCTTTTGGACGACTTGTCCGGAAGATTGCTACCTCTGTGCGAGAGTTTAAAAAGCCAGGTGAGCGAGTGTCCTGTTTTCCTCCGCTTGGTGCGGAGCTGCACCCTCTCCCGCCTTCCAGTCCCGCCGATGTGACTGGCCCCAGGGAACTGCTCCGAAGCTTTGCTGGTGTTTTTGCTTTCTGGCTTCCCTGCTGATTTTGCTGTCCTTGCAACTTGGGAGGCTCTTGAGTGAGTCCTTGCCTTTGGTGAATCTGAAGGCTAACGAGACAGCTGTCTTTTTCTCCCTGCCCTTCCTTCCTTGTTCTTCCTTGTCCCAAAGCATTGGGTAAGAAGGGTAGCGGTCAGCTTCCCTGTGCCTCACAGAGCATGAGAGGTGCAAGAAGTTCGGTAAACCACTTCACTGGTCTGGGGTGGGACTTGATTTCACATGGTTATTGCTCCGCCGTGCTCTCCTGGCTCTGGTGGCCACCTGGCCTGTGAGTGACTGAGTCTCGCCTCCGGTGAGGAACATTTTCATTCTTCTAAACTGTGTTTTGAGTGGCTGCAAGTTCTTTTCCCCAGAAACAGGCCTAGCCTGGGGAGAGCTGTGCAGATTTCCCCCTTGGCACCATCCCCTGTCCCCAGCTCCATGATCGAATCTCAGGCAGGAGTGCAGTGGGAGCCTCATCCCCTTCCTCAGTTGGGCTTTGCCGCGTCAGGTTAACATTCAATGATAGCATTTCTTGGATCTGTCTTGGTATTTCTGTGCTTGAACCAAAATGAAGATGCTTGGAGTTAGGGGTGGAAAATGGAAAATAAACACCATGCACGAGAAAACCGTTGTCCTTCTTCCCTCTCGGAGCGTGGTTTTCAGACTTTGAGTGGGACCTGCAGTGCATACAGGTCTGTAACTGAAATAAGTTTCAGAGAACAAAAATTACCCTTTCTACCTGCAGTGTGCTCTGTTTTAAAGTTTTTTTTTTTTTCTAATTCATTAAAAAAAATCAATTGTTGGTTACGACCCATTAATTTGATTTCCTGACCAAGCAGGTCCTGACCCACAGTTTGAGAAGCATCGCTTTAGGGCAGAGGTCCTCAAACTTAAAACGTGTGTAGAGATGACCTGAGTCGTGTTTAAAAATACAGTTTGTCAGGCTATTCCGCAGATGTTTATTTTCAATGGGCCACAGGAATCTGTATTTTTACCAAGGGACCCATGAGATTGTGATGCAGGTGCTTGATAAGAGCCCCTGATCTAGTGGGAACTGTAGGCAGGGAACAGTGAAAGGTATTAACTTGGCTCTGAAGTGCAGTCAGGTATGTGACCCCATACTCTGCAATCCCAAAATCACTCAGCTGCCAATCACACTAGCTTAGGCTTTGAAAAGTCTAAGGGCACAGTATTGTTTGTTCTCAACTGCCGTGAACCAGTTGGCTTTAAGAGACTGGTATCCCTCGTTCTCCACTCCAGCCTGTTTGAGGGCTGCTGCACAGTGATGTGTACCAGGAGATGTTTCTAGGTGTGTGGGGTTTGGAGATGTGAGTAGTGCCGATGAGTTGCGTGAGTGTTGCTGTGCTGTTCATAGATGATGTGAATTTTTCATTGTCTTAATGATTTTAAAGGTTTTGCAGGCTGCCACAGAGTCATTGTGCCTGGGGGGGTTCACAGTTGGCCAGCTAAAGAAAAGGTCGATTTTGTTTAGTATCCAGACTGTGTAGCCTGGGGGAAAGGCAGGCTGGTAACTCTTTTTATTTGAGGGGAGGGGGGTGAGGAGTCAGGAGTTGGTCTACCATCAGGTCTTAGTAAGAGGCGCAAGTTCCCATACCTCCTGGGCTATCCAGTCCTGGTTACTTCCCATTGTAATGGCCCAGTCCCTGAGTGCAGGTGAATCTTGTTAGGCATCCAGTTTCTGATGCTGTTATCTCTGCCTTCAGGCACAAACACACACACACACCTGATGCAGCCACAGGTTAGATTCTTCCCTCTTAGTTACTGTGTCCAGACATGTTGGTAGGATACATTTATTTGAATTAATGAAAGCTGCGATTTAGCTTCAAAAAGGACTTTATCCAAATTCAAGTTCAACCGTAGCCCTTCTTGCTAAAGGTGTGTGTCTTATGGGAACATTAAGCGTGGGATTGTAAAAATTAACTTTAATAATGTTCAGTTTGGCCAAGCAGCTCACGTTCAGAATGTTTAGTTTTGAGCATATGGAGAAAAGAAAGCAACAAAAGGATGGCAAGGGATGAGATGTCCCAGGATTGGAAAAGCCAGAAGGAAGAGGTGTTGAAGTGAGATTCAGATGGAGGATGTGATCAATTCCCGTTGTAAATTATCTTGGCATTTCCTTAGTGTTTGTCATGCAAACCACTAGGTGCTCTGACAACTGCATTCCCCTGAGCATAAAAAGGTATAAAATTTTGGAAAAGGAAGAAGCATAATTTTCAACTTGAGCCTGTAATGATGGAAAGCCAGCCAGGGCCTGCAGGCTAAAGATACTTTTTAGGGTTGTTAGTTTTCAGTGATATTGTCCTTAACAAAAGGTGATACACTTGAGTCTGTCAAGTATTGTACTGCCTGGGTTTGTTTACCTGGGAGCTGTGGATATAACACTGGTGAGCTTAAAAGTAAACCAGAGGCTGGGCGTGGTAACTCACGTGTAATCCCAGCACTTTGGGAGGCTGAGGCGGGCGGATCACGAGGTCAGGAGATGGAGACCATCCTGGCTAACACGGTGAAACCTCGTCTCTACTAAAAATACAAAAACAAAAACAAAAAATTAGCCAGGCATGGTGGCGGGCATCTGTAGTCCCACCTACTCGGGAGACTGAGGTAGAATGGCGTGAACCTGAGAGGCGGGGGTTGCAGTGAGCCGAGATCACGCCATTCATTGCACTCCAGCCTGGGTGACAGTGCGAGACTCGGTCTCAAAAAAAAAAAAAAAAGGTAAAACAGAATATGCTATTCCCTTGTCGCCAATTTGCCAATGGCAAATTGTCCTTCAGATATAATCTAATTCCTTTCCCTGTAGGCAACACCTACTCTCCTGTCTTCTGCCTCATCTGTTACCAATCTCCACCGTGTCCACGCTGCTTCTTCCTGCTTGAGAAACGCTCACCTTTTTGAGGTTTCTGAAACATGCCATACTTATTTTTGTCATGGGGCTTTTCTACTGGTAGTAACTCTTTCCAGGATGCTCTTTCTCCAGATTTTTCTTTTCTTCTTTTTTTTTTGAGACGGGGTTTTGCTCTTGCCTAGGGGAGTGCAGTGGTATGATCTGCTCACTGCAACCTCTGCCTGCCTGGTTCAGGCAATTCTCCTGCCTCAGCCTCCCAAGTAGCTGGGATTACAGGCACACCCCACCACACCTGGCTAATTTTTGTAGTTTTAGTGGAGACGGAGTTTCACCATATTGTCCAAGCTGGTGTTGAACTCCTGACCTCAGGTGATCTGCCTGCCTCAGCCTCTGACAAGCGTTGGGTTTACAGGCATGAGCCACCAGGCCTGGCTCTTTCTCCAAATTTTTGCATGGCTGACTCTCACTTGGTTCTCAGAGCTCCTTCCTGAGGGACCAGTTATCTAGAACAGCTCCTCCTCCCTTCTCTGCCCCTCAGCCTCTCTTAATCCCCTTAACTTTATTTTCTTCAAAGCACTTTAATACCGTCTGGAAATATATTATCTACTTGTTTGCCGACACGGAAGCTTGAGAGCTTTCCTGTCTTGCTTACTGCTAAAAGTGCTTGGTGTGGAGTAGACACTGGATAAATATTTGTTGGTTGAATGCATGAATGACCAAGAGAACCAAGGTTTAGAATCTCTAGAGGAAGAAATATAGTTTAAGAGAAGAGGAAAAGATAATTCTGTTTTTCTGGGATAACATACTATTCTCAGAATTACTTTCATTTGCGCTATGTCTGCTTTTCACAATAGTTTTCATTCCTTTATTCCATTTATAGGTTGGCAAAGGCTCCAAAAGCTCCATTGTTATTTTGTTGTTATTAATAATAAACAACTCTTATCTACCCCAGTAACCTTATTCTAGGCCTCACTGTTTCTTTTCTTCTAATAAATGTTAGCATTTCTATCAGTAATCACATTTCATTAATACCAGGAGGCATTATATGTGGGGCTAAGAGCCTGGACTTTGGAATCAGAAAAACCTGGATAATTAGCTCTGTGACCTTGGCAATCTACTAAAATTCTCTAAATCTTTGTTCCTTATTTGTAAAATGGTACTAATAATAGTTTGCATCACACAGGACTGATGGGAGGATTAAATGAGACTGCAGGGGAAACCAGGCACAGAGCCTGGCACCTAAGCACTCAGTGCTAGCTATTAATAACAGCACTAATATTAATAGGTGGATTCCCCTCTCTCTGGCTCAGAGGAATCCATTCTGAATCCATTTATTTGGGAGTGGACAGTGTGTGGTGGGTTCAGAGAAGGACTTCTTAATATAAGTAAGTGAAGACTGAAAATGCCACTTACATCTATTTGAACTGGAATGGAATTTAGAAACCATCTATTTGGACACTGACCGCTGCCCAGCACCTACCTGGAAGAAGTAATAGTTACGGAAGTTTTTGGCAGGACATGTTGTCTATCTGCTCCTGTGGCCATTCTTGGTTTTAGACTTGATTAAGCTGGGCCATCTGCATGCGCCATTATGTCAGCCCCTCCATTGTTATTTTTACTGAGTTGAGCTTCGGCGTCTGCCCTTTGCTTTATGGAAGGACACTGTCAGAAATAGCTTTCTATAACTTGTTACTGTAGTTCTTATAAGGGTTTATATTGTTGAAGACTAGCTACAGATTCAGTGCCCCCTTTAAGAAGCTCATGGGAGAAATTCTTTTAGAACCTAGTTTCCCTGAAAAGCTTTGCCTCTCGTGAAAACCTGGTATGCGTTTTCTTTTGTGGAAACTGGAAATTTATAGCATCGTATTTCTCTTTTTGCTTTGGCTACCAGGAAGTACAGAGCCAAATCTGTGGCTTGATTTTAGTGACTATGTAGGGCCCTGCATCCTATTTTTTTCCAGTGTTAACCTTGTAATTTTTATTTTCTATTAATTAGGTATATACTGGGTTGGGCATTAAAATCTGTTTAGGTGTTAAAATTTTAGAGATATAAACATTGAGGTTCAAGCAGACAAAAAGGACTTGATTTAAGACATAGTGCTAATTAGGGCAAAGTGGAAGCTATAAACCATACCTTCTGTTTCTTAGACCAAGGCCTCTTCCTACTTCTGCACATTCTGGAACAATACCAGCTCCTCATCTAAACCCTAAATAGGCCATGTCTCCATTCTAGGCAGAGTCTACCTTCTCTCTGAAACGAGGCAGAGCAGCATAGCACTGCCACCTGCATTCCTATTACCTGGATGGGTCAGCACCACCTGGGTTTCCTGAGCTACAGAACAGTCAGCCCTCCCCCTGGTCTTAAAAGCAGTGTGTCTAGACTGAGTGGCTTTGATTCGAAACTGGATTGCTGGCTCCAAATGAGGTTACCCTCCAGTGTCTGGAGTTCCTTTGTCTGTTTCTCACTGGGAAAGGAGGGTTTGACATCCGGTTGGCAGATGGGTGCCACTGAGGCTCAAACAGGATCTTCTGGGTGTGAACAGTGGCCAAGTTTAGTTGCACCAGAGAAAGTGGCTTTGTTTTACCCAATGTGAAATTTTTAGTTCTAGGAAATACCTTTCTAGTGATTTGTTTTTTGTTTTCTCAAGGCGTTCTGTTCAGGAGTACCTGGGACAAATTAGTGTAGGCATGGAACAGATCCTGCCAATCAGGAATATTTGATCCCTATTTTCAAGATGGATTGGTGAAGAATGAAGAGGATTTACACATGCAGAAACATTCCATGGGGAACAGTTGTGTGCAAAGGCACCGAGGCGTGAACATAAGAGGGAGCGTATGGGGAATGTTCAGTAAGCCCGTGAGATGGGGAAAGAGGGCACTGGGATGTAGTTCTCCACTACCATGGCTGCAGATAGAGCACTCTATGGGAGTGGACTGTGACTTCATTCACAGTAATGGTGAAGAGCGCTGCACAATGGCTAATTACCTCAGATCATCGGTGTCCCCAGGAGGGAGGCTATCTTTAGGGATTCTGGAAGCTGGCTGCCTTAAGAATTCCTCGTCCCACTAAAGGCCTACAAAATCATAATTTTCAGGATGGGGAATTTGTAACAAAAACAAGAAAATAGTAACAACCCCTGAAAAATTGTTTCTCAGGTTCTTCTAAAGCAGCCAACCCCACATATGTCTGAGGTCTGGAAACCACTGAGGTTGTGGTTGATCCCTCTGGCAGGAGCTACCAAGCAGCCTTGGCTTTTGGCCCCCTTCCCCTTGTTCTTTCTATTTTTGCTTTTTCCTTTGTGTTGCCCCGGCTTATGTCATCCGGGATATGTGTGCGCCCGTCCCCCCCCCCCCCCCCGCTTTGTTTCTTCTTTTACCACTTTGGTCTTTGTCTGTTGGGGGTCCCTCCCTAAATAGACCCATTGCCAAATGGACCACAAGAGAGAAATGAATTAACTTTCAGGACTGGTTACGTTAATGGTATAAACGTGTGCATTACATAAACCTAAGTTAAATAGGGCTTGCAGTTTGTTGTGCTCGCAGGGCTCTTTGTTTCTGTTAGGATTTGAGCAAATGTTATCCCCACACTGAACTGCAGCCTTAAAGCTAAGTACCTCATTAGCAGGGAGGTACAACAAGAGCTGAAAACCAAGTCCGGCCGCTTTGCGGAACTTTAAAAAATTAAGGCGGCC
>NW_012117043.1:4445659-4472606 GCF_000951035.1 Colobus angolensis palliatus | reverse complement strand
CAGAGCGAGACTCTGTCTCAAAAAAAAAAAAAAAATCAGGTGCGGTGGCTCACGCCTGTAATCCCAGCACTTGGTGAGGCGGAGGCGGGCAGATCTCCTGAGATCGGGAGTTCCGGACCATCCTGGCCAACATGGCGAAAACCCGTCTCTACTAAAAATACAAAAGTTAGCCGGGTGTGGTGGCGGGTGCCTGTAATCCCGGCTGCTTGGGAGGCTGAGGCAGGAGAATTGTTTGAACCTGCGAGGCACAGGTTGCAGTGAGCCAGATTGTGCCATTGCCCTCCAGCCTGGGCAACAAGAGCGAAACTCCGCCTCAGGGGGAAAAAAAAGTCATCTTACAAAGGTAAACAGGCTGAGTGCATTTGCCAGGCCTCAAAGGATCGGAGGCACGTGGTGGAAGCACCTTTAAGAAGGAGGATGGAAGGGGGACTTAGATTCTTGTTAAAATCTTTCTGCTATTCCCATTCAGAGAAGAAACCCAGAAATGTGCTGTAGAGTCTCCCTTTCCCACCCCACCCCCTTTCCTCTCCCTCAGTAAATGGCACCACTGGATGACAGTTTAATAATTCCCAGAACAAAATAACTTCCAACTTTAGGCTGGCGATGACTTGGTCTTTAGACATACAATCAACCTTTTGAAAGTGTCTCTTCCCTCTTTTGCTCTTCAGTTTTTAAAAAGTTCAGTTTCCAAATTCCGGTTGCGGAAAGGCGGGGAGCCCAGCCACAGATGTCAGAGTCTAGAGTTTTGGATTTATTTGAATTGGGAGATTAAAGTCAGAAAGCCAAAGGCATGCTGACAGCTGAACAACAGAATTGTATTGGCAGATTTGTGTTGGGTGGTTTGTAGCTAATTGGGGCCCCAGCTGTGCCCTGGGGGACCAGCAGTTTAAAGAAATCAAGGTCACACAGTGCCCAGAGTCTACAACACATTCATATATTCAGCAGATATTTGAGTGTGGGAAACACAGATGACAATCAAATAATCACCTCAGTAAAATTACCGCTGTGGATAGTGCTGTATGTGTGGCATAGGGGAGTCTGACTTAGGGCTGGTTGAGGCCAGGGGAAGAGTTCCCTGGTACAGTAACTTCTGAAGATAGGCCGTATCTCTTACCCTATTTCCCAAGATCTTGTTTTCTTCATAGATCTTGTAAATGGCTATTTTTCATTATACTTGAAGTATAACCCTGTCTGGGGACAGAGATGGACCAGATTTTTCTCTGGGTCACAGATCATGGGAAAAATCTATTTGTTTTGTTTTAACCAGGATTATCGTCTCGGAGCATGATCAAATACAAAAGGAAGGACTGGTGTTGAAGGGCGGCATTCTCTTGGGGCTGGAGGAAAAGGGCACATTTGGCTCTCTCATCTCCATAGTCAAGGCAGGGCTGAGGGATCGCTCGCCTTCTTGGCCTGAATGGAGTCTGACACTTCATTTTTTTGTGACTCATTCTTGCCTAGGGTAGCAGCTCAGACTGTCCTGGGGGTTTTGTGGGGACCATCTTGGAAGAAGACTCCTAGGTTGGAACTCTTAAGAGTTTCTCTAGGGGTCTAGAAGTCCCTGCCCACCTGGGAGGGTCACTTAGGGAGCTAACCCAAGGAGGGCATACACAGACTGTCTGAAGGGCAGAGCAGGAAACGTTTCTGCTGTCAGACAGCAGCCAGGTAAAGGCATCAGAGGCTCGTGTGGTGTGGCTCATCTGAGTGATGATTTCATGGCCCTACTGAATTTCAGACTCCATCTGCTAGCCCAAATGAGTTGGCATCACAAGCGTTTACTGGCTTTTTAACTTTGTAGAGCATTAATGGTGTGTGAGTCCTGTGTAATGCCCAGATTGGATATTTTAAATGTACTGGATAGTGGCAAACTAAATAAGGCGATTTTAAAAATACCAGCTTTACGTGGCAGTGTGGTTTCACTGATGGCCATTCATTTTACTCAGTTAACATTTATCAAGGATCTCCAGTATGCTGGGGCTATGAGTCCTGGAGAGACCGCTGGGGGTGGGGTTGGGGAGAGCTGGAAGGCTGGACCTTTGACTGCAAGAAGGTCCCAGTCTGATGGGGATAGAGACTCATGAACAGTGTGATAAAATGCCATTCCAGAGAAAATTTTTTTTGTGCTGGGAGAAGGGACCACCAGCTCTGCTAGTGTCCTACTGGAGCTGAGTGTTAAGGGATGAACAGGCATTTACTCATTCCTTAAAGAATAAGGTAGGCAGAGAAGGTAGGGTAAGGCATTGCAGGAGCTGGAATAGTGTAAGGAGCACAGGATAACGACTGAGCTTGATCTGTAGGAAACAGAGGTTTGGAGTGGGGCGGGGAGGTGATGACAATATAAGAAGAGTTGGGCCCAGGCTCTTGGTGCCACCTGAAGGGTTGGACCACATCCTTTAAGCTCCTAGGAAACCACTGGAGGTTTTGAAACATGAGAGTGTGATCAGGTTGTGTTTTATAAATAGAATTCTAGAATGGGCTGGAGAGGTAAGAGCTGAGTCAGGGAGACCTGTGGGAAGCTGTCGCAGTAGTCCAGGATGAGAGAGGATGGGGTTCACAGTGCTGCTGCTGGTGACTGAGGGTGGCAACGGGAGCATGCATCTAAGAAGCAGAACCAACTGTCTAGGGGATAAATGAAGTATGACATAGAAGGGAAAGCGTAAAGGGTGTTTCCTGCTTGCGCAACTGGAAGAAGGAACAGAATTGGAATGAAGGTGAAGGCAGTCTCACTGTGTTGCCCCGGCTGGTCTTGAACTCCTGGGCTCAAATGATCCTCCCACCTCAGCCTCCCAAAGTGCTGGGATTACAGGCATGAGCCACTGTGCCCAGCGTGGAGACATCCTTTATAAAGGGTTCAAGGGTTTAGGAGTAGAAGGCACAAGTTTAGAAGGCTTGAAAGGGTGTGGGTAAGAAGGCCCAGGGGAACAAGCAGTCAGAGGCACTTGGCAGAAGCACTTCCAAGAACGATGGAAGGAGAATAGCCAGGAGATAGAGGCTCAGAGAGGTAGGAGAAGAATCCAGAGAAACACAGTAAAGCTCGTTAAGGAGCATTTCAGATGAAAGCAGCTGAAGGCAGCACCACGGCCAAATAGTATTGGCATTCTAAAGTATTAGTGTTTGTGGCTCACACCTGTAATCCCCGCACTTTGGGAGGCTGAGGCAGGTGGACCATCTGACGTCAGGAGTTCAAGACCAGCCTGGCCAACTTGGTGAAACCCCGTCTGTACTAAAAATAGAAAAATTAGCCAGCAATGGTGGTACACACCTGTAATCCCAATTACCCGGGAGGGTGAGGCAGGAGAATTGCTTGAACCTGGGAGGCAGCGGTTGCAGTGAGCCAGAATCATGACATTGCACTCCAGCCTGGGTGAGAGTGCAAGATTCCATCTCAAAAAAAAAAAAGTATTAGTGTTTGAACTTGGCATGTTGGAGACTGCCCGTAGTTTTGTTACTCAAAATCCTGGTTATGATAAATCATATTCATGAAGCATTGCCAGAAGTCTCTGTAGCTCTTCCGTTCCTCTAGAGCAGTGGTCCCCAACCTTTTGGCACCAGGGACCAGTTTCATTGAAGACAGTTTTTCCACAGATGTGGGGAATGGTTTTGGGATGAAACTGTTCCACCTCAGCTCATCAGGCATTAGTTAGATTCTCATAAGGAGCGCACAGCCTAGATCCCTGGCATGCACAGTTCACAATAGGGTTCGCGCTCCTGTGAGAATCTAATGCCGCCACTGACCTGACAGGGCGTTTTGAAGGTTGACAGAGGGATACTTTCCCCTGAGGCAAGATTTGGCAGGCAGAGCATCACTACTACATGGAACCAGGACTTTAAAGGCTAAAAGAATTCTAGAGATCATGTAGGATTATCCTTGGACGTATAACCCTCCTGAAACCAAGACTAGACCCTGCATCCAGCGTTGAGATGAATGGTTGGTTTTATTTATGAAGGAGCATGGTTTCTTTTTCTTTTTCTTTTTTTTTTGAGATGGAGTCTTGCTCTGTCTCCCAGGCTGGAGTGCAGTGGCCGGATCTCAGCTCACTGCAAGCTCCGCCTCCCGGGTTGACGCTATTCTCCTGCCTCAGCCTCCCGAGTAGCTGGGACTACAGGTGCCCGCCGCCTCGCCCAGCTAGTTTTTTGTATTTTTTAGTAGAGATGGGGTTTCACTGGGTTAGCCAGGATGGTTTCGATCTCCTGACCTCGTGATCCGCCCGTCTCGGCCTTCCAAAGTGCTGGGATTACAGGCTTGAGCCACCACGCCCAGCCGAAGGAGCATGATTTCTTGAGTATCCAAGCTGGTTTTTATTACCAGCTGGGTGGATTTGAAGTCCCACCTAGTTCCAGTGCTGTAAAAGAGGTATCTAGAAAGTGATGGTTTTCCTGTGGGTCTTGCACATCAGCTCCTTGGCAGCTTTAATAGAGGATTTTCAGAGAAGTTTCAGCAGTGGCCCTGTCCTGAGATTAATAGAGTCAGTGTAGACCACAGAGATAACTTTTTCAGTACAGTAAGTGATGGAGTGGTCTGTGTTAGGAATGACAGCAATAATATCAGGTCCCCAGCTAAGCCACAGAAGCCTTCTTAAACCACAAGGTACCTTTAAGTCGATTAGTTTAGGCCCTAACCTCCTAACCACCGTGAGTCAGCCTGGGGGCAGGAACACTGTTCCTTTTGCTCTTGTGAATAGGAACAATTCCTGTGCCTTTTCTCCCTCACTGGTAAGGGTGATTGTAGCTAATCAGGATTATTGAGTATTAACCATGTGCTGGGTGCTGTGCTGAATGCTCCAATTGCATTATCTCATTTGATCCTTCTGTCTCCTGCAGGAGGTAGGCACTATTATTATCTCCTTTCAGGCAATTTGCCCAGTGGTAATGTAGCTAGTGAGAAGAACTAAGATGGAATCCAAGTCCACCCACCTCTAGATCCTGCACTCTTAACCGCTGGGCAACACTGCTGGCCACCTCTCTCATTGGGTGGGCACAGGTCTCTCTGTGCTCTCTGCTCTAGGCTCCGGATTCTGGGGAGAGTAGGATGGGGAAGGAGGACAGCTCTCCCAGTATAAAGGCCTTCCCTTGCGATTCCATCTCTCCCTCTTTTCTGTCTCCCCCTCCCAGAAGTGACTTGCCTCCTCCTTTGTGCTGCCACTACCATTCAGCCAGGGCTGCTTTCATTCTTCACAGATGTTGGGACAGGCTATGGCTACTTAGTTACGTTCCTACCCTCCTGTCCTTAAAGTTAGCACAAGGTCCCTTTCAGGCTTTCTAAGAGTTTTTAATTTGTTTTTAAACCTAGACCAGCAATGTAAAGAATAGGCATGGATGCCAATGACAGGCCTTTGAGTGGCACCCAGGAATTGTGGTTTTCCTGGGCATCCCAGCACAGGATGGGAGTAGAGGTGGTGAGGAGAGAATTGGGTTAGATGGAGTCTGGGGACGCAGAGTAAGTTCGCCTCCTTCCTCCTTGCTTGGAGAGGGAGGGAGGGTCCTCATCGCATTTGCTACCTGTGCAGGTAGGTGGGCCTGTCCAGTTGGCAGCCAATGGGAAGCAGAGGAGGTTCAGTTCAGTGATGATGTTTAGCCTCTGCTGTGTGCCCTGTGCTGCTGAGTTCATGGAGTACAAAGATGATTCTTGGAGCCTACCTCTAGTAGAGGATACAGAGGCAGAAAAGGGTAATTTCAATTTCAGTAGGGTTAAGATGGAGGTGAACACAGGAGAGGCCACTAAGCCCAGTGTTGAGGTGACATTTGAGCTGAGTTTCAATGGTCAAGTAAGGGCCTTGTGAGGAGAGATGGGAAGGTTGTATCAGTCTGAAGGAATGGCATCAGCAAAACCATGGAAGCATGGAGTGCAAGCGTGGTGTATTGAGGGGACCTACAAGGAGTGGTACAAATTGCCACATGCCTCCAACAAAAGAGTTCCTGACACATGGTAGAATCTTAAATGTCATTTCAATAAATGGAGATGGAGGATGATAAGGTGTAGAGGATGAGTTGAGTCCGAAGCTATGCATGGGCATCAGTAGTAATACGCTCCTGGAATGTGTTATGGTTACTACATGCCAGGCACATATGGTTAGTACTTTTCTGCTAACTTAGTTCATCCTCACATGAGCCATATGAAGTAGATATTTTTGTCTCTATTTTTTGTGAGGAAAGTGAGGTCCAGAGAGGCTCGGTAATTTGTCCAAGGTCACACAGCTAGTAAATGACAGAGCTGGGATTTGCAACTAGTTCCAGGTTCTTTCTTTTTTTTTTTTAGGGTTTCACTGTGTTGCCCAGGCTAGTCTCATACTCCTGGCTTCAAGCAGTCCTTCTGCCTTAGCCTCCCAAAGTGTTGGAATTGTCGACGTGAGCCACTGTGTCCAGCCGGTCCTGTCTTTTTTTTTTTTTTTGAGACGGAGTCTCGCTCTGTCGCCCAGGCTGGAGTGCAGTGGCCGGATCTCAGCTCACTGCAAGCTCCGCCTCCCGGGTTTAGCCATTCTCCTGCCTCAGCCTCCCGAGTAGCTGGGACTACAGGCGCCCGCCACCTCGCCCGGCTAGTTTTTTGTGTTTTTTTTTTTAGTAGAGACGGGGTTTCACTGTGTTAGCCAGTATGGTCTCGATCTCCTGACCTCGTGATCCACCTGTCTCGGCCTCCCAAAGTGCTGGGATTACAGGCTTGAGCCACCGCGCCCGGCCCGGTCCTGTCTTTTTAACCACTGCTCTGTGTTGCCTTTCTGAAGGCTGTAAGAGTGATGACATGGTCAAATCTCCTTTTTAAATAGGCAACACTGGCTGGCATGCAGTGGGTGGATTTGAGGGGGAAAGAGGCCCAATGGCCTGCCAGGGCTGTATAAGTCAGAGATGCTTACCTTTGGGCTGTTGAGAGCATGGCCACTGAGGAAGCACCTCTTAGAAGGACCTCAATACTAACACATGCCTGTGGTTCCTCCAGTGTTATTGCCACTTTGTCTCATCTTGAAAAGAGAATTCTAGATTTGGGGAGATGTCCCAGTGGTACCATCTCAAAGAGCTGCTTGAAGACAAGTTAAAGGATCTTAATGGAAGGGGCAGGCTGGAATTTGGTTACACACAGGCGTCTGGTTCAACATAAATGGGAAAGAGAGGAAAAATAGGATGTTCCCAAAGGACCCCAAACTCCATGTCTGTCTGAACTCTCACGCCTTCTCCTTTTTCTTTTTCTTTTTTTTTTTTTTAAGCAGCAGCATCTGTTTTTGCCCCCCA
Source organism: Colobus angolensis palliatus (assembly GCF_000951035.1). Classification (NCBI taxonomy): domain Eukaryota; kingdom Metazoa; phylum Chordata; class Mammalia; order Primates; family Cercopithecidae; genus Colobus; species Colobus angolensis. The sequence continues at coordinate 4,465,385 of NW_012117043.1, read as the reverse complement.
TTGGCCATTAAAAATAATAGATAAAATTTTGGTGTGTATTGTGCGCCAGCTCTGTGTAAGCACTGAGACCGTCTCACTTAACACGTAGAACCCCTGTGGAGGTTGGTCTTATTAGAGATGGGGAAGCTAAGGATCAGGGTGGTTTCATAACTTGCCGAAAGTCATGCAGCTAGAAAGGAGCGGACCTGGTTTGTGTGAGTCCAGAGCCCACTTCTTTTCCAGTCTTCACCTCCTCTCAGACACCCCATGGAAACAACAACACAGAGGCATGCGCTTGGGACCAGCCTTGTCCCGTGTCCTTCCCGTAGAGAGTCCCACTTCTCAGGTCAGTTTCCGTGGCTCGGCATGTGGTGGTCCAGCCTTGCTTCCATATCATTCCTCACGTTCCTCTGTGGCTTAACGAAAGCGTCCCGCCTCCCGCCCCTCCATCCTGGTGGCACTCAGAAGGTTCTGTTTTGCGTTCCAGCGGCAATTACTCCCTCTGGAGTGGGGAAGGCCTGTTGGCCAGGGAGGCGGGGGCGGGTGGTGCTGGCCAGGTTGGCATGTGCTCCCTGTGCGTTTGGCTCTTGGTGTTGTATCGAAGATCTTTGTTTTTAATCATAATGTCTCACATATTTTCTTTCCGTGCTGCTCATTGTTAGCTAGCTAGGAGTGGTGGCAAATCTTCCTTTAATTTCCAACATGATGGATTATTAGTTCACTGAAAATGGGGTTTCATTTGCACATGTGCCTCGAGGCTTTTAAATATTAAGCTCATTTGATGATTGTTGGGAATCAATTTAGACTCCACAGTCACGTTCTGTGAGTTGGACTCATGAAGCCCCATTAACAGGGGCTAAAGTTCAAAAATTAGAGTGAGTTCAACTCCATACTCTTAATTTCTTCCTTTAAAAAAAAAAAAATCAGTTTTCTTTCCTGAGAATTGACCCGAGAAGATTTTAAAATTTTTGCTTAAAAGGGAAGAAGACAGTGCAGATGATGAGTTTTTGGTCCCCACCTCTCAGCTTGTTCCTCTCATGAAGCCTGTTCTCCCCTTTTTTCTCAGCCCACAGGCCTTTCTTTTTTTCTTTTTCTTTTTTTTAATAGGGTCTTGCTCTGTCGCCCAGGCTGGAGTTCAGTGGCGTGATCGCGGCTCACTGCAAGCTCCACCTCCCAGGCTCAAGCGATTCTCCTGCCTCAGCCTCCCAAGTAGCTCGGACTACAGGTGTGTGCCACCATACCTGGCTAATTTTTGTATTTTTAGTAGAAATGGGGTTTTACCATATTGGCCAGGATGGTCTTAATCTCTTGACCTCATGATCCGCCCATCTCAGGCTCCCAAAGTGCTGGGACTACAGGTGTGAACCACTGCCCCTGGACCTATAAGCCTTTCTTGATCCTGCTTCTCTTTGCTTTCTACTTACCTCCTCTCATTTCTTCTAGTTTGTCCTGTACCAGTTGAACAAGATTCATGTTTCAGCAAGCCACTTTTTCTTCCCTTTTTCTTTCCTTCTTTTTTTTAATGTTCTGTCACGCAGGCTGGAATGCAGTTGGAGTGAACACTGTGCACTGCAGCCTCAGCCTCCTGGGCTCAAGTAATCCTCCCGCCTCAGCCTCTCAGGTAGCTGGGATCACAGGTGCATGCTAATTTTTTATTAGCCATGCCTGGCTAATTTTTTAATTTTTTTGTAGAGATGAGGTCTTACCATGTTGTCCAGGCTAGTCTTGAAATCCTGGGCTCAAGCAATCCTGTTTCAAAGTGCTAGGATTATAGGTGTGAGCCACCACACCTGGCTTTTCCTTTTTTCTTCTTAGGAAATGAGTCCCCTCTCTAGGATACCTGTTGATTCATATTTAAGAGCAATGGGGAGCAGAGTGACCCTGCCACAGCATAGTGTTAAAGCCTCTTGTCTAGGCCTTCCAGAGCCTTTCTAGCACCAGACAGCCTGGGCCATTGCTTATGTGGTAAATTTTTCTTTTGTCTTTTTAGGTTCAGAGCTGTGGTAAGGATGGAATGTGCGTGCGTGTGTGTGTGTGTGTGTGTGAGAGAGAGAGAGACACACACTCGCATTTAATACAAACGAGAAATGCTTATTTCACAGAAGGTAGCTTTGAATAAGTTTCGGAATTCAGATTTGAAGCTGAGCATAACCAGAAACTTCTACCTGTAAACTTTTTTTGGGGGTTTCCTTCAGAGGAGAAGTGAGAGAAGAAATAATTCTACTCTGGGGAAATGCATAATTTAGAAGCTGTCTGCATGTATGAGAAAACAGACTCTGTATCTGCTCTCTAAACTCAGACTGGCAGCCAGGTCATTGTTTCTTTTTCTCCCCTCTGTGTTTGTGTAAGACGAATGGGTCTGGTGTTCTGTGTGCTCCCCAGCGGGCAGCTAAGGCTGTGGACTCCAGCAGCATTTGGCCTGGGGGAAGCCTACTGCTTGTTTTCCCCTGCCTGTCTTTCCTATTTCCTTACTCTATAACTCACCACCCCTTCCTTTCCTGGACGTGCTGTCTATCCTGAGAATGGAACAGGAATATTAGAAAGGTTGAAGGCCCAGGCGCGGTGGCTCACACCTGTAATCCCAGCACTTTGGGAGGCCGAGGCGGGTTGATCACCTGATGTCAGGAGTTCAAGACCAGTCTTGCCAACATGGTGAAACCCTGTTTCTACTAAAAATACAAAAATTAGCCAGGCGTGGTGGTGGGCACCTGTAATCCTAGCTACCTGGGAGGCTAAGGCAGGAGGATTGCTTGAACCCAGGAGGCGGAGGTTGCCGTGAGCCAAGATTATGCCACTGCACTCTAGCCTGGAAGACAGAGTGAAACTGTCTCAAAAAAGAAGGAAAAAGGAAGGTTGAGGGTATTTCAGGAAACTCCAAGCGGGGTACTTCACTCTACCACCTTTCTACCTGTAACACTATGGCACCCAACAGCATTGGTCTTCTGTGGGCTGTCTTGTCATTCACCTTACCTGCTACTCAGAGTGTGCCCAGGGTGTGATGAAGGGGTTCTGGATCCAAAAGTTTACGTATCTTTCGTCTTATCTCCTGTGATGGCCGGGCCTAACTCTGAGGCAAAGCCGAGAGAATTATTTCCCACTTCCATTTCCTTCAAGTGTTGCTATAATGTTCACTATAACCTGAGTTTACATCTTTAAAACTAGAGGTGGGGCCAGGCGCGGTGGCTCAAGCCTGTAATCCCAGCACTTTGGGAGGCCGAGATGGGCGGATCACGAGGTCAGGAGATCGAGATCATCCTGGCTAACCCAGTGAAACCCCATCTCTAGTAAAAAAATACAAAAAACTAGCCGGGCGAGGTGGCGGGTGCCTGTAGTCCCAGCTACATGGGAGGCTGAGGCAGGAGAATGGCCTAAACCCGGGAGGCGGAGGCAGTGAGCTGAGATCCGGCCACTGCACTCCAGCCTGGGCAACAGAGCGAGACTCCGTCTCAAAAAAAAAACTAGAGGTGGGAGGCTGAGCAGGGGCGACATCATACCTTGGCCCCTGGAGGTCTGAATCCCTTCAACAGTCAGATAACTCACATATAATTGGCCTCTTTGCATGTGGAGCCTCCTTGGCTCAGGGCTGCAGAAGAGGAGTGCTCTCACTGTGGAATAAGGGGTGGTGACTGATACTGTCCTTCAGCCTAGTGCTAGGTAGTGGTGTTGGCCACTCAGGAAGATATAAAGTGTCTCAGAAGTATGGCGGCGGCCTCAGTGACTGCTTTGGTGGGAAGGATTCCAGGGAAGACGGCAGCTTTGCTTTGGAAGATTTGGTTCCAGGGAGGTTTAGAGGAAAAAGAGGATGATGATTTGCAGGCTTTCTCTAAAGATCCAGATGGATCCCAGACGTAGTCCAGCCAGGAAGATCTGATTTTGTGTATCTTCCTTCCCCATCTCCCTAAATAATTTTATCTTCAAAGCATGACGCAGGTGTTAATTAACACTCCCCACTCTCCTGGGAGGTAGGCAAGTGGAAACACCACCCCTATTAGTGAAGCCCAGGGGATAGCAGGTGCGGAAGCCTCAGGCAGGTGAGCCACAGAGAAGCAGAGGAGTCTTAGACCTTGTGGCCCTGCCCTCAGACCTTTATTTGGACTTGCTGCTCACTTAGTTACCTTGGTGCCACCTCGCTTTCTCAGTGTCTTTGGTTCCTAGTAAAAGAGCTGAGGCTGTGGTAGAAAAGATGTATGGTACTATGGGATGAATAATGGGAAGTCAAAGGGCTGGGAAGGAATTCTGGTAAAATTCACTGTTACGGTGAATTTTAGATGCAGGATTCTGATTATGCCATCGATTTCATTCATTTGGTTTAAAAAAATAATGCACTATTTACTTCTGAGTGAGGTGTATTGCAGAGAGAATCACTTCTTAGGAAAGAGGTGACTTACCACTAGGGATCCTGCTGATTGGGAACTTGATCCTTTATATCCCATGCTCAATCTCTAAAGCAAAGCCTGGAGTGTGGGGTTTGCTGCCTCTGCAGGTGATGGCTTCAAGTGTTGGATTCTCGACATCTGGAAATGGATGAGAAACCCAGGCGTGACTGTTGGATGTGGTGAACCTCTAGAGGCTAAACTTTTCCTTCTCCTTTAACCACTTGCCTTGGTTGGCTCAGGAGAGGGGGCCCTGAGGAGTCCTCTCCCTGGGGCTGTAGGTGGTAGCACATCTTCAAGCCTGATGTTATCTAGGGCTGCCTGGGAGTGATGATAATGCGTGTGCTGGGTGTCTAATGAAACTGCTGGGATGATACTGAACTTCCCTCTCCAGAAAAGCAGCCAGACTGGAGTCTCCAGTGGTTTCTTTCTCATTCTTTGGGTATCTTGGACATAATACAAGGAACAGAGAAGTGGGTCATTTGATCCTATAAGTGTTGCCTTCTTCATGGGTAGCAGTTGGATTCTGCTTGCTTTGTAGGGAGCCCTGCTCCATCAGCCAACGTTAGTCCTCTTTCCTTGATGTTACAGGCTGCTGAGAACTAGCCCTAGACCTCTGCGTGAGGGTTCTTCTGCCGAAGACATCACCAGTGTGTGGAGCCTGCCCCACACCCACCCGCTGCCAAACCACGGCCTTTACCTGTGTCTTCCGGTGTTTCCCGTGCGACCCATCCTGTGGGAGTGCCTCGTGGGCTGCCCCAGAGTTCACCCCACACTCAGCAGCGCCAATGGTGAAGATGACAAGATCGAAGACTTTCCAGGCATATCTGCCTTCCTGCCACCGGACCTACAGCTGCATTCACTGCAGAGCTCACTTGGCCAATCATGATGAACTAATTTCCAAGGTACACGTTTCCAGCAGGCCTTCCTTGCCTACCTCGGGGAGGGCGCTTAGTGCTCCTAAGGTTGCAGAGGTTTACAGGCTCTCTCAAGAATATTTGTACTCCATCTTTGTACAGGGAGCGCTGACCCACATGACTGTCTCACTCAACTGAGAAATAACTCTGAGTTGGAGGGACAGAGTAGTAGTTTAATTTGTTATTTTGGAAATGAGGTGTCATCCTTGTTGGAGGCTTTGGGAGCTGGCAGCTTGCAGGCCAGAAAAGGGAAGGGCTGGGGATTGATGGGAGCCTTGTGCTCAGCTTGCTTGGTTTAGGTTGGCGGACGAAGAGTGAAGAGTGCTCCCTGCTCAGAAGGTGAATTCTAAGAAAGCAGGGGGATGTCTTGCAAGAGGAGTTCCTTAGCAAGAAGAGAGAGCCCCCAGGAAGTTGTGAGACTGTGGAGTTACTAAAGTGGGTGGCCTTTGGCAGGGACCAAAAGTGGCTTGTTGAAGAGCAGACCCTCTGGCCTGTGGGGGCCTTTAGGGCTTATACATGAGGTAATAATGGCATGACATTTGATCATGATCAGAAGAATGGAACCCAATTTTTCCTGAGGTGCTTAGTCAGCTGCTTTCTAAAGATGGGGCTGGGGGATTATCAGGTAAATAAACCAACATGCCAGTTGTGCAATTCAGGAAATGGATCCTTCAGGCAGTGTTCTCAGGGGAACTGCTTCCCTCCTGGCCCTAGATTCCCAGGGGAAGAGAAACAGGTTTTACTAGGCAGCATGACAAAGAGAAAGAGATCATGGGAGACTTTTCCCTTACAAAAGCATCTTTACCCAGAACCAGGACTTCACGCCATTAAAGTAAAAACAAACCAACAGACCCAGATGAAGTTTTTTGTTTTGTTTTTAAATCGGTGTTCCTCATCTGTTTACAAGACCTGCTGGAAAAGGTGGCTGTTGCTTTCTTTGTCTCTGGTTTGGTAGCCCCAGCCAGAGAGGAACGAAGGATCTAGTCAGCTCTTGTAGAACAGTCCTCTCTAGCTGGCTGATTTGACCTAGGAGGTGAAGAAAGCTGCCCAAACAACCACATCTGTAGTAGTAAGGCTTTTCAAATCAGGCCTGAGGACCGAACCCCCTGTTCTAGCCATTCTCCAGGGTCTGAGGTGACCACAGAGCTTGAAGCGTACAGCCCCTTAGAGTCCTATCCTCTGGCCAGACTTGTGAATCTGCCCCACTTTCTTTTCTTTATGGTTCTGTTAATTCCTCTCCTTTATGCTGCCTACATTTCAGCCAGCCTTTAGCTTCCTTCTCAGCTTCCCTTTGAATTTTGGGGAACCCCTTGAGTCTGGAAGTTTGAATGTGAGAAGGTGTCAGTGAGAGAAGAGAGGAGTTGCTCTCTTGGGTGCTGGAATTGGGTTTGCAAAGTTGGAGGGGAATTGTGAGTTGTCCGTTTTTTTTTTTTTTTTGGAAATCTCTAGAGAAATTATTTGCCTATGTCTACTGGGAAAGCCAAGAGATCTTTTTTTTTAATACAAGGAATCAGTGCTATGTATCATAAGAAATTGAGGTACCAATAAGGTATTTTAGCACCCTCTATGTACTAAAAACTGCAGCTTGACACTTTATAAATGTTACCTTAACCTTCGTATGAAGTCTTTAAGGTAGGTGACATGAGTCATATTTTATGCGGATGAAGAAGCTGAAACTCATAAAACTTGTCCAAGATGTCAAATCAGAGGTTCAGAGAAGAGTGATTACTCTGAGTGGGTGTTCAGGAGGGATTGCTGGAGGAGGTGGTTCTTTGATCTGGGCCTTGTAAGATGGGCAGAAGTTGAGTATGTGGAGATGGTAATGGCCTTCAGAATTTATGTCTTACCTCTTTGGCCTGGTGTACAGGGCCTTTGACAATTTGGCAGAGTCTGACTTTTTTGTTAGGTCTCCGGCCAGCTCTCTACTTTGTTTCAGCCACTCGGAACCAAGCCACATTCCCTGAATATGCAGGTATGGGTGTTTCAGGGCTGTGTGCCTTACTTAGTCAAGAGTGTCCCTTCTCCTTCACCTCCCTCCTTCACTCCTTTCTCCTGAGCTCTTTCTTATTCGTCCTTGGGCATGGCCTATATCTGCTTTACATCTCAGGGTCAGAACCTGACCCATGGCAAGATCTCAGTAAATGATAAATGAATAGATGGAGGTTGAGCCTTGGAGAAGACAAGTAATGAGAAAAAAAAATACTTTGTTGGCCTCATGTCCTTCCTGTCCCTTTTGGGGCAGAAAGGCTCATTCACAAGTCCAGGCCAAAGTCAGCACAGGCTTCAGTTTCATTGGCTCAGGCCGGTACACAGATGGGGTGCATTAGAGCTTGATGATTTAAAGGGTTGGGTGAAATGCCTGGCTGTGGGGAGAGCTGAGGGAGCTGCGGCTGGCATTGCACAAAGGTTCCTTTATTTCACTCCTCAGCCACCCCCGGCGTTAAATAATCTATAGATTCTTATGCAGGTCTGCCTAATGGAAAGATCATTGCCCCAGCCTCCTCCTTGGAAAATAGGCCTTTCTTTTCATTCCCCCCGCCCCACCTCTCTTCCATTTAAGAAAGTTCAAGGAGAGAATGTCTCTCCTGTTCTCCTCTCTTGACTTAATCTCCTATGCAGTTTCAGAATCTGCCCAGTGGGAGTTAGGAGCTGGGAAGCAGATAACTGGAGCTGGATCAGCAGTGTAATTAAATGATACTTTGTACTGGTAATAGGGCCTTTCATCTGAAAGCTTGACATTCGTTTGGTGAAAAAAAAAAAAAAAAGAAAGAAAAAAAGAGAAAAAAAATGAGTGCTTTCATTATGAAGAAGGGGATACAAAAATCTGAGTGTGTGACCAGCAGTGAACCGGGACTAGGACTGGAACTTCAGGCTCCCTTCTATCAGTGTGCCTAAGCCTACATGGAAGTGTAGAGTTACATAGTTTTTAAAAACAAATGGAGTCTGTATTGCCATGGTGGTGGAAAGAATCCCGTACCAGTCTTTCTACCTTCACAGCTTACTCTAGATCCCTAGAGGCCTAGTTACGTGCAATCAGCTGTCCAACTTCCAAGCCTCAGTTTCTCACTCATAAAATGGGTAAAAATAATGTTTACTATGTTTAATGCTGTCTTAGTCCATTAGGGCTGCTAAAACAGTGTATCATAGACTAGTTAGCTTATAAACAACAGAAGTTTATTTCTCACAGTTCTGGAGGCTGGGAAGTCCAAGTTCAAGACACCACCAGATTGAGTCCAGTGAGGCCCTGCTTTCTGGTCCACAGACAGCTCCTTTGCACTTAATCTGACATGGTAGAAGGGAAGGGTCTCTCTGTGGCCTCTTTATAAGGACACTAATCCCATTCACAAGAGCTTTGGCCTGATGACCTGATCACCTCCCAAAGGCCTGATCTCCCACTACCATCATCTTTGGGGTGAGCATTTCAGCATATGAATTTTGGGGAGACATTCAGACCATAGCAGATGTCTCTGGCGGCCAGCACCTAGTGTGTGCTCATGATGTGCTCTCCCAATGACAGTCCTGTGGAGTAGGCATACACCTCACTGGGGGAGCCCGTTTATCTCATTGCATTGTTATGAGGCTCAGATGAGATCATGGATGTGTGGGTGGTTTGCAAATCACAAACCTCTATGTAAATATAAAGTAGTCTGTTTGCTTCTCTTGGCCTTACTGTCCAAAAGAAAAGAACAGAAAGGCAAGGGGGTGGGTTGGAGGGAATTATTCCTGCCTGACACCAGTGAGTTTTAGTTTGGCTAAGATGGGTTCACTTGGTACCTGAGGCACAAGAAGAGTTGGCTATGAGAAGGGGTAATAGCCAGCCAAGCGTGTCTGTAGAAAGGTAACATGGCATTTTCTCTGTAACATGGTAAAGAGGGTAGGGGAAAAGCTCTTTGAATTGATGACAGAACTATCTAGGGAATGTGCCGAGGCATCCTACAATTTCTTTCTTAGGGGTGTTGTGGTCTAAATGCTGGAATGTTTGCATGCAGAGGTGTTTTGAGTTGGCATGAGGAGTTGCTCACATTGTTTCTTCCCTAATGGTACATATAAGCCCTAGTATAAAAATATACTTTGGTTATAAAATAATAATAGCTTCATTTGGAACAGTTAGTAGCCAGCCCTAGTGAGAATAATCCAAACACTCATTTTAGTGAACATAATCTATTATGGAAACCTGGGTCTTCACAAAGCTTCTGTATGAAAATGTTCTGTCTGTCATACTCCCTTTGCCTCTCTTCTGCCAACCCCTTAATGGCATTGTGGAGTAGGCCATTTAGGAAGGATAAATTGGATTAATCTGTCACAGACCCACTTCGGGGCCTTGTGACTTCATGCCAACACACGGTTGCTTTAGTGCTCTGGGTCCTGGAGGAAAGGAGTTGTAGGGTGCTGTACAGGGGTATCTAATGGGGGCAGGATGAGGAAACCTTTTGCTCAGTCTCCAGAACTATTTACGTTATTGTTATATCAGATCTATAGGTCAGATTATCTTCCGGTGACAAATACGGAATTTCCAGAATTACAGATCATCTCACTCAAACCTCTCTTCATGAGGAAACAGGCCATGGGTGACTCAATGATCAGACTGAGGTCACACAGCCTCAGAGCCAGGGCCGTCCACTTCGTACCCCTCCCCAGCGTTCTGTGTGAGGAGCCCTGGCCTGACTTGTTTTCAAGCTCTGGGCAGTCTTTCTGAGGTTAGGAACATTTAGAAGGCAGGTGGTTTTTGTTCCCTGTGGGGTTCCATTGGGCTTACAGTGGTGACATTTTGGTTTTCCCTTCCTGTCTAGAGATTAGATGCAGCATTGCTTTGAGAAGAGTCAGGGAGTGAGATGTTCTGAAGCCTTGTATTGATCTAGTGGCTGCCAAGAGGTAGACCCTTGGTTTCCCACCTCTGGCTCTGAGCCCTGGTGTTCTACACCAGTGTAGTGTAGTACCCCCGTGCAGTGGCGTGGAGGCAGTGCCACGGAGGGAGTGCTGCTATGGAAGTACCGAGATCTGTCCCATCCCGTCCTCTCTACCTGTCACGACAGGGATTTGTTTCTCAATTCCCATGGCTCACCAGTTCGGTTTGTTTGTTTGAAATTTTTTTTTTGAGACGCAGTTTCATTCTTATTGTCCAGGCTGGAGTACAGTGGCATAATCTTGGCTCACCTTAGCCTCTGCCTCCCAGGTTCAAGCGATTCTCCTGCCTCAGGCTGCTGAGTAGCTGGGATTACAGGCATGCACCTCCGTGCTCAGCTAATTTTGTATTTTTAGTAGAGACGAGGTTTCTCCATGTCGGCCAGGCTGATCTCGAACTCCCGACCTCAGGTGATCCTCCCACCTCGACCTCTTAAAGTGCTGGGATTACAGGCGTGAGCCACTGTACCCAGTCTTTTTTTTTTTCTTTTCTTTTTCTTTGCAGGGGGTGGGGATGGGGTCTTGCTCTGTGGCCCAGGCTGGAATGCAGTGGTATGATTTCACTGCACCTGGCCAGTTTGTGTTTTTAATGTACAATAAAACTACTCTCTAAAATCGTGATGGAATTATCTATGTCCTGAAAACCTCATGTAAATAATAAATATAGGAACATAGTTTCTAAAAATCCCCTCGTTTCTTTTTTTTCTCCAGATGCCCTGGAAAACAGTATAGTGAGCATTGAGTTATATCATTAGTAGTGTTGTTAGTGGCTACTGTGTCACTTCAGACAACATAATTCATAAAGGATATGTACAATATAATCAGACCAGAATGCCAGTTAGCAAGAATTAAAAATAAAGATGAAAAGAAATAATAAATATATACAATATGAGATGGAACTCTTGAAGATAATTATTCTATGAACTTACCTAATTTGCAAAATAGATAATTTTAGCCCTAATTTTGTTAATTGAGCTCTAATTTTGATATTCAGTGGATATATGACATAATGATTTTTACAAAAACTATACTCGAATAAAATTCATATTTTTTAAGAGGAAGGAAAAAACAGATTGCTGGCATAAATGTCTATCTCAAAAAGTAAGCCTTTTGTTTCTAGCGTAGTGGGACTTGGCTCTTTACCGGAGCAGTGGTACTAAGAAGCAGAAGGGTGGGAACAACTGCTCTCTATGGCCCGAGCTCTAGTGGGTGCCTCTGCCACTTTGCTGTTGAATGTCAGTGTTTCTTTTTTATTTATTTTTTTGAGATGGAGTCTCACTCTGTTGCCCAGGCTGGAGTGCAGTGGTGCGATCTCGGTTCACTGCAACCTCCGCCTCCTGAGTTCAAGAGATTCTCCTGTCTCAGTCTTCAGAGTAGCTGGGATTACAGGCATGCACCACCACACCTGGCTAATTTTTGTATTTTTAATAGAGACAGGGTTTTGCCATGTTGGCCAGGCTGGTCTCGAACCCCTGACCTCAAGTTACCCGCCTGCCCTGGCCTCCCAAAGTGCTAGGATTACAGACGTGAGCCACGACGCCTGGCCATGTCAGTGTTTCTTAAACATCACTTCTAAGCTACAGCCAAAGCAGAAGTGACAAATTATGGAAGAGTTCCAGCACAATCCAGTAAGTCCAGTTTCAACACATGCTCTACCCATTTGGCTTTTATAAAAGAGAATTACATTTCCCAAACCCAAATTACTTAATTCTTTTCTTCAAGTATGTGACCTTTGAAAGCCCCGTCTCCTACTAATGAAGCATTGACTTTTTTGTACTCCTGTAGAAGTATCTGTTGACCACCCAGGAAGGGGTGGCAGGTGAATCAAATCTGTACAGAAAGTCTCCAAACAAAGGGATGTGGTTACTTTACAGTGTTTCTTGGTGAAAAGAAACTATTTGGGGCTTATAAAATATAGTATCTTATGGTACCTTTCCTCCATAGGGGCAGAGATTGAATGTGTTCAGGATGAAAAGAGCCATGAATTAGGCTGGGATTTTTTTTTTTTTTTTTTTTTTTTGATACAGAGTCTCACTCTGTCACCCAGGCTGGAGTGCAGTGGTGCAATCTTGGCTCACTGCAATCTCCACCTCCTGGGTTCAAGCAATTCTTGTGTCTCAGCCACCTGAGTAACTGGGATTATAGGCGTGCATCACCATGCCCAGATGATTTTTGTATTTTTAGTAGAGATGAGGTTTCACTGTGTTGGCCAGGCTCGTCTCGAACTCCTAACCTCAAGCAGTCCGCCTGCCACTGCCTGCCAAAATGCTGGGATTACAGATGTGAGCCACCGCACCCAGCTTGGGATAATTTCTATAGCACAGTTGGTCCACAGTGGGACCATTTTAACTGTATCTCAAGAGTTTCTGGTGTATGTGGGGACTGTGCCTATACTTGCTCTTTTCATCTTATTGATTCCATTCTGTCTTTGCACGAATACTAATTATGTACTCTGTGTGTGTGTGTGTGTGTGTGTGCGCGTGTGTGCGCGCACGTGCACGCACATGCACATAGCACTATTTTAGATATATAATACTACCCTCAAAAATTTTCTCAGGGAACTTTTATCTTAGTTTGGGAGATAATAGATTCATGTTATGCCTTCTTGAAGTTTCTACCTCATCTTTTATGTTTCTCTTAAAGCAGTTATCACAGTGTGATGACACGTTTCCCATTAGCCTGTGGATTACTTGAGGAGACGATTGTGATACCATTTTTGTGTCTCTAGAAGCAGCATGGCTCCTAAGACTGGTAAATTCTCGGTGAATATTTGAGTCACTTAGTACTCAGATAGAGATCTTTTTTTTTTGAGATGGAGTCTCACTCTGTCGTCCAGGCTGGAGTGCAGTGGCCGGATCTCAGCTCACTGCAAGCTCCGCCTCCTGGGTTTATGCCATTCTCCTGCCTCAGCCTCCCAAGTAGCTGGGACTACAGGCACCCGCCACCTCGCCCGGCTAGTTTTTTGTATTTTTTTTTTTTTTTTAGTAGAGACGGGGTTTCACCGTGTTAGCCAGGATGATCTCGATCTCCTGACCTCGTGATCCGCCCATCTCGGCCTCCCAAAGTGCTGGGATTACAGGCTTGAGCCACTGCGCGCGGCTCAGATAGAGATCTTTATCAGTGAGTTTCAGTCTGGGTCCATGGACTGGCTTCAAGGACTCCATGAAATTGTGTGTGTCATTCTGTGGGCATGTATATTTTTCTAGGGAGGGTTTCATGGCTTTCATCAGGCTCTCCACCAAAGATACTGTTGGTTAGAAAAGGAAAAAAACACACGCACAACCAAACTTTAAGATCCATCTGTCTAGAAAACGCAGTTCTGGGAAGACTTGGTGGAAGAAGTAGCATTGAACTGTGCTTGGAAGCAGAAGCCTCAAATGATGGGGAGGAGCTGATAAAAGGAGCGGCAGGAACAAAGAGCCAGAGGCAGGGAGCACACAGGCAGCAGCCATTTTTTAGGGTAGAGGTTGAAAAACTGTGAAAACATTGAAAGTGTAGGTCGAAGCCAGATTATTAGAAGAATAGAAGCTAGGATGTTATCCCATTGACAGTTGGTTACTACTGAAGACTTTTAAGCAGGTAATGACATGGCCAGCAAATGGTCAGTGTTGCTGTGGTGTGGCAGATGAACTAGTGAGGAAGAGACTAGAAGGGGGCAAGTGGTGTCTGTCCATTGCAGTGGTCTGAATGTGTTCCAGGCACATAGTGGTCATTCAGCAAATACTCATTGACCACTGCTTGGCAAAGAAATAGAAGCATTCTATGGTTTAAAAAAAAAAAATTGTCTTTATCATTTGTAGGCATGGACAAGGGGAATTGAGTTCAGGAAGTCACATGCTTTAAATGGGAGGCAGACCTGTCCCACAGTCATGCCTGCTCCCTGCAAAAATTAATGATCTGGGCACACACAGAGTTGCTCACCAATTTAGTATCAAGGGAGCTGCTTGGGACCAAATCTGGCGAATCATCTTTATGTTTTGTTTTTCTTTTGCTGCAGACTGCAGGCAGCTGGAGCACAAAATCTGCTCAAATGTGATCTTTTCTGTGTGGTTACTTTAAATACCAAAAGGAAATGTTGACTTGAGCGATGAGGCGTACCCTGAAAATTAACTCTGTGGTTTGCAGATGCCTTTAAGGTTCCAATCATAAGACTGTTTAGTATATTATTAGTGTCTAGGCTCTCAGCAGGGACACTGGTAATCAAGCTTGTATTCCCAGTGAAAAATTCAAAGAAACTCTTTTTCATCAGGGTGTTCACCCTGGGAAGCAAGGAGTGGGTGCAGGATCCCTCTGTTTCTGTTTGAGTGGTGGCACTTCCTCTGGCCTCTGGAATGGTAAATCTGCACCATTGCTAGTTTGGCTCTTTGTATTTGGGGGCCTGACTAGAATCCACTGTCATACACTACTTGTTCGGTTCCATAATTCTTGTGTTTTAAACAACATTTAAACCTAGATGGTAGGGATAAGGAGATGAGTCCTGCACTTAAAGAGCCTGTGATGTTTAGGAAACAAGGGAAAGCGAGGCTCACCATGGAGGGTAGAAGAACTTTACAGTAGATTAGGTTATTTGGTGTTGTAACAAACACACAAGATGAAAAATTACGTTGCTGCTATTAGCTACTATTGATTGAACACCTCCTTAGGTTTATATATATAGAGAGAGAGAGAGAATCTCGCTATGTTGCCTAGGCTGATCTCAAACTCCTCACCTTCAGCAGACCTCCCACCTCAGCATCCTGAAGTGTTGGGATTACAGGTGAGCCACCACATTGACACTGGTCCTAAAGACTTACATTTTTTTTTTTTTTTTTTTTTTGAGATGGAGTCCTACTCTGTTGCCCAGGCTGTGCAGTGGCACAATCTCTCTCACTGCAGCCTCTGCCTTCTGGGTTTGAGCAGTTCTCCTGCCTCAGCCTCTCGAGTAGCTGGGATTACAGGCACCTACCACCACGCCTGGCTAGTTTTTGTATTTTTAGTAGAGATGTGGTTTCACCATGTTGGCCAGGCTGGTCTCGAACTCCTGACCTGACCTCAAGTGATCCACCTGCCTCCACCTCCCAAAGTGCTGGGATTACAGGCGTGAGCTACTACACCCAGAACACTTTCTTCTTGATTGAGCACCTACTGTGTGCCAGGAACTCCTTTAGGTATTTTACTTACTCTGTCACTTTACAACATCCTTTCAAGGTGGGGATTAATTAAGGCCATAGGTTACCAGGTTACCAAGAAGCCAGATGGGTTCAGATTCAGATCTGCTCATGTACTTTTTGCTCCCACTTGGCAATGTGGCCTAGGTTCTTTCGGCCTTGCCTGTTTTATGGTCTCACTCAGTAATCCTTGTGGCAAATCCCACCCTTTCTTCCCTCCTGTCATTTCCTTTGCCTTGGTGAATCCTCCTCCTTTCCTCTCTCTCTTTTCAGTTTCTACCCATTCTTGAAGAACAGCTCACATCTTTTTTTCTTCTAGTGAGTCTTCCTGGTCTATAGGATGCTCTGAATGTCAGTGGAACTCACTGTCTGGTTGTTCATTTTAATGACTGTCTTGTGGTATGGTCTGTGTTGTTATGGTTGCATGCACTTTTTATGTATAATTGTCTTGCTTCCTAACAAGATTCTCAATGTCCTGGAGTCACAGATGCTCAGAACTTTATGGCCGAAGGTACCTTTGAACCTGGAGTTCCTAGTTCAACTCCTCATTTTACAGATTAGGAAACCAAGGCCCAGAGAGAAGCTGAGGGCCTCTTGATTTTGCACTTTGCCACCTCCCCTCCACCACACCACCTTGCACATAGCTGGTGCTTGTAAGTGCTGGAGGAAGCCCTGGGAGAGGGCATCCGGAAGACTGACAGTGTCAAGCACTATGATCTTGGGCAAGACTGTTCACCTCTCTGGCTCTCCCTTTTCTTCATTTATCCAAATGAGTGCAATAGGTTAGACTGTCTTTAAAGTTCCTTCTACTTCCCCCTGCATCTTCTGAGTCTAATGTAGTAGCATAAGATGATATGAGGCCATATAACATAGCAGCTCGTGGTATAACCTCTGAGCCAGACCGCCTGGGTTCCAACCCTGGCTTATTCATTTGGTAACTGTGTACATTAAGTAATCTCTCTGTGTCTTTTTTTTTTTTTTTGAGACAGAGTCTCGCTCTGTCACCCAGGCTGGAGTGCAATGGTGTGATCTCAGTTCACTGCAACCTGCACCTCCCGAGCTGAAGCAGTTCTCCTATTCAGCCTCCCAAGTAACTGGATTACAGGTGCCTGGCACCACACCAGCTTTTTTCTTTTTTTTTTTTGTAGAAGATGGGGTTTTGCCATGTTGGCCAGGCTGGTCTCGAACTCCTGACCTCAGGTGATCCACTGGCCTCGGCCTCCCAAAGTGCTGGGATTACAGGCGTGAGCCACTGCGCCCAGCCCCCTTTGCGTCTTAATGGCCTCACCGGCAAATGGGAATAATAGTAATATTATTAATTAATCCCATACCTGATGGGATTTTTGTGGAAATTAAATGAGATAATTGATGTGAAGTCCTCACCACAGGGCCTGGCATATGACAAATGCTCAATAAATGTTGGAAGCTAGTGTTTTTCTATGAATAGTCACTAGGGAAAACCAAATGGAAAGTGACAGAACTAGGGCCTGGCACACTTGCTTGTTGCCCTTCTTTTTGGAGAGTCTCAGCAGTTGCCTTTGAGCCCTACAGCTGTCATCCGTGGTCTTTTGAGGCCTCTCATTGTGGAGTCGCTTGTTCCTTATCCCAGGGGGACCAGCAGGTCTCAGGAGGTAGTGAAATAGCAGCACCTTCCACTACGGCTCTCTGGGGCCTTACCTGCAGGCAGCAGCGAGGCCTCTCTAGAATGCCAATGGAAAAGCCTGTCCCTGCCTGCTTCCCTTCCAGTCTGTCAGGTGGTTACTGTGCCTCTGACCCAGCCGAGGACCTCAGTCTGCTGTGACACAGCAGCCTAGGCGGCTGGAAGAGAAGTCCCTGGCCTGGACAGTGAAGCTGGAGCTGAGAATTGCTTGTCAGTTTGATTCCTTCTGTGACTTCGGGTGGGGGACGGGGGAATGTTTTGAAGGAAACCACTTTCTTTATCTTAAAAAAACAAAACCAAAAGAGAATCTCTGATAACCTTTGTTTCCAAAGCACTCAGCAAAGCTGCTGAAAGGAGGGTTTGACCTGGTGACCCAGAGTATTATCTCTGGGGTAAGGGCTGCCCAGCCAAGAGGAGCTTTAGCTGTTTCCCTCCTCTCCCTGGCTGGACAGTGAGTCGGAGGAGGAGGGGGAGAGGAAGAGAGGAGGAGATGGCTCCGCCAGCTGCTGCTAAAACAACATCTGATCAGTCCGTAAACTCCCTCCCCTCCAGACCACAGTGATGTCAAGAGGCGGAGCAGGTGGCGCTGGGTCTCCCCTCGCCTTTAGTCCCTGACACCCTTGGGTCTTTGAAGGGGTAAATTGTGATCATCAAAAGGAAAATTCCCTATCTTTGGGGCCTCAGGAGCTCCTTTTCCTTCCTGTTAGGGTTGGCTGCACCAAGAGCAATTTTCTGTTTCCTCATGTATCTGTTGGGAAGCTAACTGTCACCTTAGCGTCCCAGCCGATAAATGAGGAAACAGATAAGTGTTTCCTCACCAAAACGAAAAATCCCTGAGTGAACCCTTCTGCACTGCGCCTGTCATTTATTCCACGTTGCGTGAGCTCCTCTTACGTGTTAGACCCTGGGAATACAGTGGCAAACAGATGCAAGCTTTGCCTTCACTGAGCCTGTACCCAGTACCCTTTGGTTCCTGGAAGGCCTGGCACCTTAAAAAGCGGCTGGTGGCAGCAGAAATGAGGACCTCCTTCCTGAACCTGGCCCTTAGGGTTATCTAGGGCGGCTGAGAAACCAGCATTTCCATAGTGCTTTCCATTCAGCTTGCCTAATTTTCATGAGAGGCTGAAGTGCTTTCAGCCTTTTGTTTCCCTGACGTCCCTGTCCTCCCTTGCAGAGTCGGCCTGAGCTAGCCCAGCCTAGTGGGGCAGCTGCCTGTTCTCTGATGCATCTTTGGAGGAATGTCTGTGTTCTCAGGACCAGGCCTCTCCCCACTGTTTACATTCCTGACCTTCTGAAAGCTGCCAGCTTTATCCACAGATGGCCTTTCCGCTTTAGATGCCAAATGTTCCAAACGACAGGTAGAACTCTGGGAGGGCCTTTAAGGTTCATCCCAGACACATTCAGCTAGGAAACCTGAGGAGAGAGGAAGCCGGTGAAACAAGACTTCATGGAGCTCTTTGAAGCTCGAAGCCCCCATATTTCTTGATTCTCCCCGCAGCGGGAGGAAAAAAAAAAAAAAAACGCCAGAAAAAAAAAAAAAAAAAAAAAAACGCAAAGTGTGTCGGTGTGGAAGGAGAGTTCCTCCCTGTCCATCTCTTTCTCTATAAAAACAAGAGGCCAACCTGCCCTGAGCATTGTGGGGGCAGGTGCTTGGAGAAAGGAAAGCCGATAAGATAAGGTCTGACAAATCTAGGTCACCCGGCTGCTGCCAGGTACCTGTGTGACTGGTCACCTTGAAACTGACAGGAGTATGGACTTTTGTTCAAGGCTCAGACTGGCTGATTTCCCATGCCTTTGTTTATTCAGTAAACATTAATTGAGTGCCATTATGTGCCAGGCCATGTGCTAGGTGTTACAGGTCCCTGTGTGCCTGTGACAGGCAAAAATCTCCTCTTGAATCCCAGGCCTGTAACCAGGGCTAAAAAAAGAAATGACTTCATTCAAAAGCCAGTTGGTTCACTAACTTCCAGAGTAGGGGCAGCCAGTCCCTTGGTAAGAAGGGAGGAGCTGTTTGCAGTTTTGATTCCCTGTTCTTTGGGCTCCATCCAAAGGTCTGCAAAACTTTTTCTATAAAGGCCAGATAGTATTTTACGCTTTGCTGTACACAGGGTCCCCACTCAAATCTGCAGCCACAGAGAATATATAAACAAATGAGCATGGGTGTTTTCCAGAAAAACTTCATTTGCGAAACAGGTGAAAGGCCCAATTTGGCCCTTGGACTGGTTTACTTAGCCCTGGGTAAGATGATGAGAATGACTGTTGTGAAATGGGTGTTAGAGAAATAGATTTCTGTGATTTCAAGAGAAATCTCAAACCAGCATGGTGGCTTGTATGGAGAGTGTAGGTGTTGAGTCTCTGTGCTAACTGACAAGGTCTTAATTGACACCCTGGTGAGAATTCCATTCCATAGGCCAGACTTCAGCCCCAGCCGCCTAGCACCCACAGGTTCCCATCTCTAGCACCCACAGGTTCCCACCGTAGGTTACAAGGCGATCAAGCCAGATAGGGCACATAGTTTCCTACAGTGTCATCGCTGTAATGGGAAAACAGTGTGGGGCCCTGCTGACGGAGAGTGTGTGGCACCATTTGAAAAGCCTTGAATGAGGGTCAAGCCATCTCTGCTCTACACTTGGCTTTGCACTAAATTTTCAGTGTGGCATTGAGCAAGTCACTTAACCTCCCTGATCACCCTGCATATATTAAATCCTACTGTATGAAGCACTGGGGATACAGAAATGAATGCAATGA
>NW_012117043.1:4422814-4445507 GCF_000951035.1 Colobus angolensis palliatus | reverse complement strand
AGGGTTTCACCGTGTTAGCCAGGATGGTCTCGCTCTCCTGACCTCGTGATCCACCCGTCTCGGCCTCCCAAAGTGCTGGGATTACAGGCAATTCTCTCTCTTTTTTTTGTTTTTTTGAGACAGAGTCTCACTCTGTTGCCCAGGCTGGAGTACAGAGGCACTATCACAGCTCACTGCACCCTCAACTTCCCAGGCTCAGGTGATCCTTCCACCTTAGCCTCCTGAGTAGCTGGGACTGCAGACGTGCACCACCACACCCAGCTAATTTTTCTGTTTTTTGTAGAGATGAGGTTTCTCCATATTGCCCAGGGTGGTCTAAAATTCTTGGGCTCAAGTGATCCACCCGCCTTGGCCTGCCAAAGTGCTGGGATTGTAGGCGTGAACCAGTGCACCTGCCTGAAATTCTTGCCCTTAAGTAGCTTATGATCTAATGGGGACGGCAGATAGGTAAACAGTGATAAAATGTAGTGAAACACGGTCATTGTTTCACTGTAAGTGGTTGTTCCAGATGTTTTGAGGGTAAAGAGCAGGATGAATGTTTACTAAGATTAGTGTTTATAAGCATTTACTAAGTGGACAAGAAAGAGGAGTCCATTCTGAGCAGAGACAGAGAAACACGACACGAGGCCAAGTCCAGGGACCACAGGGAAGACAGATGGGGAGTCAGGGGAGTCTGTGCTTTAGGGAAGCAGGTCAAGGTGGATCACGCAAGGCCTAGAAGGCCAAACTAAGGAGTTTAGACACAGTTCTGGATGCTGTGAGGAGCTGGTAAAAGGTTTTAAGCAAAGGAGTGATAGGATTTTATTGAGATGGGATGAGAATAAAACATAGCCTATTTTGGAAAATCAACTTCGTTAGCTTCTGTAAACCATATATCCTTGAGCTTTGTGTGATTATACAATGTTGATGTTGTGGAGTGGTGGGCATTGATAACATGCCATAGCCGTTTAAAAATAGTCAGGCCGGGGCCGGGCGCGGTGGCTCAAGCCTGTAATCCCAGCACTTTGGGAGGCCGAGACGGGTGGATCGCGAGGTCAGGAGTTCGAGACCATCCTGGCTAACCCAGTGAAACCCCGTCTCTACTAAAAAATACAAAAAACTAGCCAGGCGAGGTGGCGGGCGCCTGTAGTCCCAGCTACTTGGGAGGCTGAGGCAGGAGAATGGCGTAAACCTGGGAGGCGGAGGTTGCAGTGGGCTGAGATCCGGCCACTGCACTCCAGCCTGGGCGACAGAGCGAGACTCCGTCTCAAAAAAAAAATAGGCCGGGTCCCTCCTTGGTGGTGCCTTCAGCTACACAGCAAGCAGGTAGATCACTGGCAAACAGCAAGCAGTCATAACTCTAAGAAGAGGGCCTTTGTTCATGGAGATCTGGGGGTTTGCAGGGCCTGGGCACTCTGTCTCGCCTGACACTCCTGGCTTCCTGAGTAAGGCTCCCCAGATCATTGAAACCTGGCAATTGCAACCCCATGTTGATGAGTTTTTCTCTGAATTTAAAGAGAGAATTCAGTTGCAGAATTCCAGTGGCTTTGATGTAGCCATGAGGTTTGGAACAGGGCCAAGTGGAGGTGGAAATAAGTAGCTTCTGCAGTCTTTATGTATTTAGAGAATAATTGAAACAGGCATTGGAAAATGGGGATTCTTGGACAGTGATTCCCAAATCTTGACAGTACATCAGAATCACCTGAGATACAAAGGCAGATCACCAGACCCCACCCCAGAGATTCCTTTTCTGAGGGTCTGAGAGTGATGTGGAATCAGGGCCCTGATGGCCGAGGGAAGCAGGCCAACTAGGACACAAGATCTAAGGAGACGCTCACTCTCAGGGTGGTACAGTACAGGGTCAGCACCCCACTACAAGTGCTTCCGTTGGTCCTTCTCAGGCTGTCTGCTTGGCTTTGAAATCTCCAGGTAACCCCCTGTTCCTGGTGTCTTACACTTGAACCAAACATGGCACCCCAGATTGCTTCTGCTTGTTTCTTTGCTGTTTGTTTCAATAGGGTTCACTGGCCCATCAAGCCATGGCACACAGAGGAGGGGCACAGGTGGCCCTCAGCAGGGGCAGGGAGTTATCCTTCCTTAAGCTGTTTGCTGATTAACTCCCTTCTCTGCTGAAACCAGACAAGAAGAGGAACTCAAGAGTCAGCAGGGCTCAGAAGCCCCAATTAATGTGTAGTCCAACTGGGTCGGGGGAGTGACCCTGTGCAGTAGCCCTTTTTTGTTTTTTTGTTTTTGTTTTGTTTTCTGCAGGGGCATGTGTGCCCCAGCTTACTAGAGTTCCGCACACTGAGAGGAGGGATTCCAGCCCCCGGCCGAGGGAGTTAGAGCTCCTGTGAAGCACATGCCTGTCTAGTCAGTCCCTTCCTCCCTGGCCTGCTGGCTGGGCTCTGGCTGGTGTCAAGTTGCCCCAAATACCCAGTCTCCTTTTTCACATCCTTAGGCAAAGATCCCATGGCCAAGGTGCCCTTTCGGCTTAGCTTTCCCACCGGCTGCTCGCAGACAGATAAGCTTCTGACAGTAGGGAAGGGGGAAGGTCCAGAGGTGGGTGGATGCTGAGCAGACCCCTTTGTCTGCAGGCACAGTGGGCTCTGCAGCTCACTGTTGGATGGGGCAGGCACTGGGTGGTGACCAGCTGCCTGTCCCCAATCCTCCACTTCTTTAGTGGCAGGTGGAACATGGCTTGGCTGGGGCACAGTCGTGCATAAGCTCAGGCTTTACCTTGGGATGGAAATTGGAGGCTGAGTTTGTAAGTGTGGAGAGGCGAGGAAACTGTGTTTGAGTGAGCTGGAGAATGCAGGGGCTGCCTGAGCCAGGCTCTGTCTCTGCGTAGTCTGCCCTGGCTGTGCCAGACTGCCGCTCCAGACCTCAGAGATGTTTCATTCCTTGGGCTGGGTTGAACTGAGACGTAACACTGCTGCGAGACAGGAGGGAGAAGGAGCCAGTGGACAGAATGTTCTCATGGCTGGATGCACCAGCCACAGCACAGGCTGGAGCCTTGGGAATTAAGATGAAACCTCTCCCCTTTCTTTAGCCAGTCAATATCTTTAGTAACAAACGAGATTACTGCCTGGATGAACTGGTTTTAATTTACCTTTCTAAAGTGATAAATGTGCTTAAAATGAAAATGGGAGTGACGAGGAAGTTTGCACAGTTCACTTCACTGGTCTCACTTCTTTGGGGAATGAACATGAACTCCTGGACCTGAATTCCCACCTCCTCCTCTCTTCCTGTCACTTGCAACCAAAGCAAGTATCTGAAACCTGCTGGCTGTAGGAATTATTACATTATGTGGAGTTACTTGATATCCCAGACAGTCCCCAAGGAGAGATCCCCCATCATGGCTTCCAAAGATAACCTTGGATGTAGGTACCAGAGTGACAGAACCCAGAAACTCGGCCTCTGTGTATAAGTTGGTCTTGAGTGCCCAGAGGCTGTTTTAAAATGTGTACAGAAAGGTAGCAATTAAATGTTTGTCTTGGAATAACCCTGGCCTCTGAATTTTCCCAGAAGCCCTAGCCTAGGGAAGATGATTAAAAATAGATCTGAGTAGCACTTCCTGCTTGGCAGATGGCTGATAGCAAATGCTAGACTTGCGACTGACCTTTCCTTTCTGAAATCTCCTCCGTTTCCATGATGCTAATTGAGTCCCTCTCTAGGCCTAATCAAAGACTCCTTAGCTGGTTGCAAAAAAGAAAAATACAAAAACCATGGCTTGCTCTCCTGGTTGGGCTCAGTCCATGGAGCAACATGAAAGTGCTGGAATTTGCATGGAAACACCCACTCTGTGGTCTAACTGGCTAGTCCTTGTTTAGAAACTAACAAGTTCTGCTTTCAGATTTACTGCCCAGTGCTGCTAAGGATCCCACACCCTCTCCACTCCCTTCAGTAAGGAAATATTTGTGCGTTGAAGAGTGATAAGAATGCCCTGTGTTTAGATGTGGGCACAATGGACAGTGCTCACCACACAAAGCAGATGCCTAAGAGAGGCAGGGGCTTTGTAAGATGTGTGTTCTAGGACTGACTCTATCCCCATCCACTGTTGCCTTTCCTCATACCCAAGGTGGTGTGAGAAGTTAGAGGAAATAGTGCTTATGACAGTGCCCTGAGGCAGTATGAAACCATGGAACATACAGTGTGGTGTTATTATTACTTTTTAATTTTTTGAGACGGGCTCTGTTGCCCAGTCTGGAGTGCAATGACATGGTCTCGGCTCACTGCAACCTCCGCCTCCCAGGCTGAAGTGATTCTCCTGCCTCAGCCTCCTGAGTAGCTGGGATTACAGGCACGTGCCACCACACCCAGCTAATTTGTATTTTCAGTAGAGACGGGATTTCGCCATGCTGGCCAGGCTGGTCTCGAACTGACCTCGTGATCCACCTGCCTCAGCCTGCCAAAGTGCTGGGATTACAGGCGTGAGCCACGGTGCCCAGCCTGTTTCTGTTATTATATGTTGCAAACATCTCAGGGCCACCATTGATTTCTCCTCGAGTTGTTATTCTCTGTAGGAAAGAGATGGGGATGTAGCTGGACTGTACTGAGGAGTCCTTAGCCGCAAAACAGATGCTCTTCCAGCTGCTTAATCACTATAGATGGAGTAGGTCACCGGGGCTTCTGCTGCCTTTCAAGGCCTCACAGCCTCTTTGACCTTACTTCCTCTTCATGAAAGCCCTCTGCTGTGATCAGCCCTCCTACAGTGCTCTCATCTCCTCCTGTCCCATCCATCTTCTCTGAACTCCTTTAACAACCATAATTTATTGCCACAAATTATACTGCTTTAGACTTAATGTTTTTTAGTCCTGTTTTCTAGGTGGCTAGATGGACTAGCTGTGTGCTCTCTGCGGTGCCCAGCAAGGCTCTGGACATGGCTGTTCATTAGGTATTTGTTGATTTGTCATCACGGAGACACAATATTCCTTCATTTGGCCCTATCACAGCATTCTGAGCCATTCCCTTCTTATTGGACACTTGGGTTTCCCTCTAATTTGTTACCGTCGGAGATTGCTTTAGTGTGACACAAAGCTTTTTTGCTCTGGAGATTATTTTCCAACGCTTGGTATTTTGCAACAAGTCGGGCACTTGCGTTGGCCAAGAAAGATTGATCACCCAAATAAGTGGAAGGGGGTTTATGTTTCTGTGTCTCAAGATGGGAGTCTCAAGGAATGATCAGATAAGGTCGGTCATCTGATGAGCAGAAAAGACTTGCTTTTTACGCAGATAAACAGGAAGTTTGAAAACACAAGAGAAGTCTGAGTCGGAAATGTTCATTTAATATGCGAGGCATCTATTCTCTTGAGAATATGGACTCACAGAATGTTCACCCTTGTAAGAGACCTTGCTCAATCCCTTCATTTCACAGATGATGCAATCCCAGTTCAGAGTATCGGGGATCTAGCTAAGGACACCATCCTAGTTGAAAGCAGATGATCTAGCCTTGCCTGGCAGGGGTGGAGTGGGTAGTCTGGATATTCTGACCCAGTTATGTTCCATTTCTGGAGGGAATACCGAGAGGCGTCAGTGTGTGCTCTTGCATTTTGGCAAGCACCCTGTGCTCAAATCCTAACAATTATATGCCCATGTCTCTTTCATAAGGCTCTTCGGCTATGAGTTCTTCAATCCCCACCATAATTCTTACCACCATGACCCTTTCAAGTAACATTGTCTCTTCCTTGATCCTGTTTCACATAACTCTACTCCTAAATCCAGTCCCAGAGGGTTGGAATAAAATGGTTGAAGGTGAATATATGCTAATGCGCTCACCGGAGGAAAGCGTGATGTTGGACAAGTGCCACAGCAGGGACAATCATGTAAATCTATGTACTTTGGTTTGTGCATGCAACCTGAAGCCCAATTAATTGTTTCAGTAAGGCCTGGTGCTTTGATTAGCTTTAGAAGGAAAGTGTAGGAAGTGTCTAGGGAACACCTTTTAGTATGAAATGAAAAAGAGGTATAGAAAACAATAGTGAACATAGTCAGACCAGGCCACATAGGGAAAATTTGAAGGGACTGATAGGAAGAAGGTGGATATTGTTATCCCATTTCACAGATGGGGAACTCTTGACCCGAAAGCTGAACAAACCAAGAGGACATGGCAGAGGAAGTGCTAGAACTGGGAACTGAACCTAGTCAGTTTATCCAACTGCATAATTCTTTCATCCTACCAAGCTACTAAACTGGGAGAAGTTACATAGTAGGAAAACCTCATGTGGGAGAGATAAGAGCTTTAAATCTATAACCTGAAGTGTAACGGTGCCGAGGATCTAAAGATGGAGGAATCAGAAAGCTCTAAGGAGAAAGAGCTCAGCTCACATGAGGAATTTTGGCATTGTCAGAGTGATTGGCAGTAGAATGGGCTTCCTCAGGAGGTAGTGAGTTCTCTGCCCCTGAAAGTATTCAAGGAGAGGTTTGGTAGAAATGTGGGGGAGAGCCGTGCTTCAGGTGCATGGTTGACCTTTACGAGTAGGGAGGGTTCTTTCAAATCCCAGTATCTGTGAGTGTATTTAAAACTGGATAAAGTCGTGTGTGTATGTTTTCCTTTGAGAACCTCCACTGTACCCAAACTATAGCCCACTGCATGAGATTCCAGTGGCCTGTAATTACTTAAATATTTCTCTTTACCACTCCTGAAGTATTCTTCAGTATTCTTTGCTAGTTCTTTGCCGTGTGGTCCTGGTGCCAAAGAAAGAAGGGATTTAGAGTTTCTTAGCTTTTAATTATTTGTTTCCAAGAGATTTTAAATTAGAATCATTCATTCAGTCTTGAGATGAAGAAGCTGTTTTTAGGCTGGGACTCAGAGGGTATTCCCCTCGGCGGTCCTCAATCAGCGTTAAGCATTGTAGGTGTACAAATTTAATATTATCTGTTCACTCAAGCGACCGAACTCTGGTGAAGTGATTCACAGTAACACAACTCACAGGAAGTTAATTGGGAAAATGCAATTCTAATGCATTAATTTACAGTGGAGCAGATCATCCTGAAAGCTTGGACTGTATGTTGTCTTTGTTGAAGATAAACCCACTTGAGCGAGAGAATTAAATTTAGGACATTGCTAAGTCAGTATGGAATCAGAGCAGAGAAATTTGAATAGCCTAAGAGATTTTCATAACTTCTGACAGATTGATCCATCCTTCTTCATCAGAGAGACAGACTTTCACAGTGAATACCCTCTAGAAAAATTTTGGGACTTAGAGTCAAAAGCTGTGGGTTTAAAGTTCTGACCTTGACTTACAAGCTGTGTGAAAAGTTTCTTAAACAGCGCTGGGCTTCAGTGTCCTCTTCTGTCTTGGAGGTTTTATCAGTTCACATGTGGAAATGTTTTGCATTTTCTGGCATACTATATACCTGTCAGTTTTAGTCTCATTCTGTTTAGGCTCCCTTCCTTTTAGGAAGTCATTTGGGTGGCACCTTCATGACCCCCATCTTCATTCTCTTCTGGACTTTAGAGCCACACTGCCTGGACCTCTGTCATCATTTATTAATTGTGGGTTTGTTTTGTTGTCGTTGTTGTTGTTGTTTTTTGAGATGGAGTCTCTCTCTCTGTCGCCCAGGCTGGCATGCAGTGGCGCGATCTGGGCTCACTGCAACCTCTGTCTCCCAGGTTCACGTGATTCTCCTGCCTCAACCTCTCTAGTAGCTGGAATACAGGCACCCACCACCACATCTGGCTAATGTTTTGTATTTTTGGTAGAGACGGGGTTTCACCATGTTGGCAGACTGGTCAGAATCTCCTGACCTCAGGTGATCCGCGCGCCTCAGCCTCCCAAAGTGCTGGGATTATAGGTATGAGCTACAGCGTCCGGCCAGATTGTTTGACCTTAGGCATATTTCCTAGGCTGTCTTTGCCTTACTTTTCTCATCTGTAAGGTGGGAAGAATGATTGTACCTACCTGATTTTCATTGTTTTTTGTTGAGAGGATTAAGTTAACTTTGCTTGGAGTTACTGTTTGAATCCTGCCTGATACATGGTACTTATCATATGAGTGTGAGCCATGACTGTTAATTTCATAATTTCTAACTCACTTTTATGAGCCACCTCAGTCTCATCTACAAAGTCTAATTTCACTGTAGTGATTGCTTATTAGAAAGTAGCTGGGCATGGTGGTGCGTGCCTGTAATCCCAGCTACTCGGGAGGCCAAGGCAGGAGAATCGCCTAAACCTGGGAGACAGAGGTTGCAGTGAGCCCAGATCGTGCCACTGCATGTCAGCCTGGGCAACAAGATCAAGACATCGTCTCAAAAAAAAAAAGAAAAAGAAAAAGAAAGAATATTTTCAAAGCAATCCCCTCTGTAGCGTGTGGCTTCCATTGTGGAGGGTGGCTTTCTCAGGCCTTTTTTGCCTAGATTGGTTACAAAGGAAGTCTTACTTTGGGGTTCGGTAGGTTTTGCCCGCTGACTTCATAGGCAGCCTTTGAAGTATAAGAACATTTTCATTTGCCAGTGCCCATTTGGCTTTGGTATCAGGAATGCAAATTGAAACATAAGTGAGGAAATGGTATTTATTCTTCCTAGGCATATTAATTTACGTATCATTTTTAACTCTAACAATTGTTTTCAAGGGCCCAATGGCTTTGAGAGACATTTGAGCTCCAGTATTTCAGCCCTCCTGACGATTCTGGCGATTCTGGCTTATATTTGAACTGAAGAGGGCCCAGCTCTTTTTTTTTTTTTTTTTTGAGATGGAGTCTCGCTCTGTGGCCCAGGCTGGAGTGCAGTGGCCAGATCTCAGCTCGCTACAAGCTCCGCCTCCCGGGTTGACGCCATTCTCCTGCCTCAGCCTCCTGAGTAGCTGGGACTACAGGCGCCCACCACCTCGCCCGGCTAGTTTTTTTTTTTTTTTGTATTTTTTAGTAGAGACGGGGTTTCACCGTGTTAGCCAGGATGGTCTCCTGATCTCCTGACCTCGTGATCCACCCATCTTGGCCTCCCAAAGTGCTGGGATTACAGGCTTGAGCCACCGCGCCCAGCGAGGGCCCAGCTCTTAATGACTGACTGCCATCGTGTCCTGGCACCACCCTTAGTGTCTAACTCAGAAGCTAGACTTCCTAAAGAGACCTGGTGAGGATGACATGTTGGCCTCTCTTCTGTAGAGGATGGGGATATCTGATCATGGCCATCCCCTCCTCTCCATCCTTCTGGGTGAGGCATTGCTTCCCATGCCTCACTCCTTCTCTGCAGGATGCTGAGAGCTGGCAGCATTTGCTTTCCCACTGGCTGCATGTTTACCTTGGCATCTGCTGTTCTAACCCCATGCCACAGACTAGAGAGGTTTATCCTGCTCCTGGTTCAGCAGAGAACAACCACACTGCCCAAGCCCCATTTGAAGCCCTTAGGACAGTTGGAAGAGGTGTGGGAGAGGAACGTACGGGGTCTAAGCTGCAGGGGGATTTGGAAGAGTCTGGGGAGCTCTGACTGAACAGCCTGGCCCCTCCAGACTAGTTACGCAGCTCCCATTTTAAAGCCTGTGCTGGTGTGAAGGGAAACACACATTTATTAAATGCTTTTTATGAGTCGCATTTGGTACTTGCTATACACACAATCATTTAATGCACAATCGTTTCATCTTCACCATGTTCCTCTGGAATAGGGCATTATTGAATTGGCAATATGTTTCTCCCTTCTGTAGAGAACCCTGAGGCTCAGAAGGATTAAGTGACTGGCCCAAGGTTACACCGCTAGTGAGGGCTGGATCCAGTCCTTCTCAGGCTCCAAAGCCTGCATCCTTTCTCTTGAATATCAGGCAACACGACACCATGAGGCAACAGATCTTATAGGATCTCTCTCTGCCCCATTCCCTAGGCCCATCCCCGAAAGTGGCTTAGTTCCCCTAAATACTTCTGATACCTTGTCACTGAGACTCCTAAAAGGACTCTAAAAGGGCCCAGTTCGTGTAGGTCAACAGGAAGGGAATTTGAAAAGTCTGATCATTAAATGGCTTAAATCCCAGAGTCTCTTCCTTGCTTTCTTTCTTTCTTTTTTTTTTTTTTTTGAGACAAGGTCTCACTCTGTCATCCAGGCTGGCGTGCAATGGCGTGATCTCAGCTCACTACAACCTCCACCTCAAGCAATTCTCATGCCTCAGCCTCCCGAGTAGCTGGGATTATAGGTGCACACCACCACGCCCAGCCAATTTTTTGGTATTTTTTGGTAGAGACTAAGTTTCACCATGTTGGCTAGGCTCATCTTGAACTCCCTGACCTCAGGTGATCCATCCACCTCAGCCTCCCACAGTGCTAGGATTACAGGCGTGAGCCACAGTGCCTGGCTGAATCTCTCCCTTTCATCAATAAAACACCAGCACCCAGGCCCCCTCACCACCTTTTGTTTTTGCAGTTCCAAGCATCATGAATGTTCCCATGCTCTTGGAATTTTATGACTCCACACAGCAGATATTTCCTCCTTTAGAGCCAGTGGCTTCCCTGCCCCTCCCTCCATCTGTTGAGGGAATGTGTGAGTGAATGGAGACTACCATAGCTCAAAGCCACAAGAGGAGGGGCCTTAAGAAAGCCATCCTTTCACCCCTTGGCTTTTTACCCCTATCTCAAAGGTTCCTAGACAGGTATGTGACAGTCTTTTTAAAATCATAAGCATATACAGTGGCTTTGTTCTATTCTAGTCTTTACTGGTGACCTATGTCCCCATGTGGAAGACAAATAGAGTCAGGAAGTTCTTCCTTTATAATTAACTCAAGTCTCTCATTTCCGTCTATTTCCTCTTGTTCTTATCGCAGAGAAGATGGAATAAATCCCCTTCAGTCTTTCCTCTTAGCTAAATGTTCACAGCATCTTTCAGTTGCACTCGAGTTTTTAACTTTGTTCTTTATCATCACCCCTCTCACTTTCTCCATATGCATCCTCAAGGCTGAAATCCAAACAGGATCTAGGACTGTTTTGCTTGGGTTCCAGCTCTTTGGAATGGAGCCTATGGCTTACTTTGACCCAATATAGGAAACCTCACCAGGCCTAGCCATGGTTGGAGAAAAGAATGGAAAAAGGACTGATCTGACCCTTCCCTACAGAATGTGAGATCTGTTGAGTTGTTGGGGTTTAGCCAACACTCAGGGCAAAGGTTTTACTAATCCTCCTTTGTATCTCTACCTAAACATTTCTGATGCCTTCTCACTGAGACACCTAAAAGTACTTTAAAGGGTTGAAATGTATAGTGCCTTGAGCAAATCCATAGAGACAGAGAGTAGATTTATGCTTGCCAGAGGCTGGAGGCAAGGGAGATGGAGGCTGATGGCTAATGGTGTGTGATTTCTTTTTGGAGTGTGAAAATGTTCTGGAAATAGATAGTGGTGATAGTTGCGTGACCTTGTGAATATAAGAACCACTGAATTGTCTACTTTAAAAGGGTGATGGTAATGTGAATTACATCTCAATTTTCAAAAGCTGAAGTTATGTTTGTACCAATAAGTTTTTTTGTTGGTTGTCTTCGAACTCAGCTCATCAATAAGTTTGGGGGTTTTGTTTTGTTTTGTTTTGACAGGGTCTCACTCTGTCACCCAATCTGGAGTGCAGTAGTGTGACCTCAGCTTACTGTAACCTCCACCTCCCAGGTTCACGTGATTTTCCTGCCTCAGCTTCCCGAGTAGCTGGGATTACAGGCATGCGCCACCATGCCTGGCTAATTTTTCCATTTTTGGTAGAGACAGGGTTTTGCCATGTTGGCCAGGCTGGTCTCGAACTCCTGACCTCAAGTGATCTGCCTGCCTCAGCCTCCCCAAGTGCTGGGATTACAGGCTTCAGCCACCACGCCTAGCCTAATGAGTTTTGTTTAAAGCTATATAATAGAAACATTCTAACAGTAACAAAGTATATAGAGTCTTGAAGTTTATGAAGCACTTGGTAAACAATATCTAACTTCTTCTTTTTTTTTTTGAGATGGAGTCTTTCTGTGTCTTCCAGGCTGGAGTGCAGTGGCGCCATCTCGACGACCTTTGCCTCCTAGGTTCAAGTGATTCTCCTGTCTCAGCCTCCCACGTAGCTGGGATTACAGGCATGCATCACCACACCCAGCTAATTTTTGTATTTTTAGTAGAGTCGGGGTTTCGCCATATAGGCTAGGCTGGTCTCGAACTCCTGACCTCAAGTGATCTGCCCTCCTCGGCCTCCCAAAGCGCTAGGATTACAAGCGTGAGCCACCATGGCCATCGAATTGCAAAGTGGGGAAGCCTTGCCTTTTGGCATAATAAAGAGGGAGACCAAAGTCACCAAAGAAGGAGGTTTGAAGAACCAAGTAGGTTAGAGTCAATCTTTTCATCTCTCTCCTCCAGGCTCATGAAAAGGCCAAAGAGGAGAGGTAGGGACTTTTTACTCTGTGCTTCAACCTCACTTACTGTTCTCAGCAACCCTAGGAAATGGACATGGTTTCTACTTACAGATGAAAAAGATGGGGCAGCTCAGAGGTTAACTAACTCTTTCAGGGTCAAGTGGCTAATAAGTTGAAGTTGTAAAGCCAGGACTTGAACCTGAATCTTCTGATGTCAAGACTAGATCCTCTTAACCTGTGCAGATATGCAAGGGGTCACCTAGTTCCCAGGTGTTAGCTGGTGAGGCAGATGGGCGTCTGCTTCCCCGATCTCTCTGTACCTCCTGAGGGATATGCTCGGTGGCTAATGGTTGATCTTCCTAGAGAGAGAAGGGGGCTGAAGTTTGAGAGGCTCTGCTCCTCTGCTGGACCCTTCATGTAGGGAGAAGCCTGTTCAAGTGAATAGGACTCCAAAGTGAGGACCTGTATCTGTCACCGGGGGAAGAAACTCACACGTTTGCTCTGTTGCTGCCTCCCGCTTCAATCCAGAGTATTCATTTTTCAGTGGTTCTCCTACTTTTAAAAGGAGTTTCTGCCTTCCAGACTTGCAAAGGGGCCCAAAATCCGTGGTTTTGGCTACTAAACAGGAAACTCAAAGCCCTTTCCATTCCTTTGAGCTGGCTGGAAGGGCTGGGCCTGGAACTATTACGTTACTTTCAAGGACAGAAGAAAAGTTTTGTGTGGCTTAAAAAACAAAACAAAAACCCTTTCCTGGAGGCCTGCACACCAGCCTTGGTTGATACACAACATGGAAAAGAGCTGCCTTGTTGCCTGGCAGTAATGACAGCAAACAAATGTGTCTGACAGTCTGTTTGGCATCTCCTGGTCTGAAATTCTGTTTGCTTTATTCTAATTGCTTCCTTAACTGCCTTTCTGTCTCCCCACCTTCGGTACCACCCTCACTCCAGGGAGTGCCAGGCCGTGCCAGGCAGGGCTGGGCCCCACAGGATCCAGTAATGCAGCTGGGGCTATTCTTGTCTGTGTCTATCTGCAAGAAGCTTGTTGTTCTCCATGGCTGTTTTTCTCATCATAATTGTTGACTTGGCAGGGGCCCCAGAATGGAACCCATGATGGAAAAGGCTTCCAGAGCTCTGCCTCAAAAAACACAGCTGATCCCGAGTGCCAGGCTGAGGAAACAGAGGTTCATAGATAGTGCTCCTCACGGGAACCTGAGTGGCTATGGCCGCCAGGACAGCCCTGAGAGGGGGTTCAGTACCCTTTGTACGTGTGGGCCTCTCCCAGCAGACTCTCTCAAACCAGGCCTGGAGGAAGCATTGGAGGTGCCTCGGGGCCTGGCTGGCATTTCTCTGCTCTGCCACGTGCCCTCCCCCACCCCAACTCTCTCTAGGAATTCTAATCTGTGTCAGGCCAGAGAAAGTGACTCTTGGGACCAGCCTGGAAGCAGACAGGAACCCCCAGAACATTGGCCTTCACACTTTTAAAATGACATACCCCTATCAGTAAAATGTTTGAGCATAAACTCCTAATATGTATATACTTATTTATAAATTATATATGTGTGCTGCCATGTAATATGTACGTTGTAAGCATACAATTTTTAACGAACATTTATATAATTTAAATGGATGAAAAATAATTATTAAATTGTTTTAAATTTTATTGAAGGTATATGTGATTGGATATACTCCTTTAAAAAAATCTTGGTTGATCACTTTCTGATACAGTAATTCAAAAGACCTATTCTAATGAGAGGGTTGTTCTTGAAAACTCTCAAGAAAAGTGGTTTTTTGATTTTGGTTTTGGGTTTTTTCTGTAAAGATGAGGTCTCACTGTGTTGACCAATTGGTCTCAAACTCCTGACCTCAAGTGGTCCTCCTGCCTCGGCCTCCCATAGTGCTGGGATTATAGGCATGAGCCATCACACCTAGCACTGAAAAGTATTCTTACGATATTTCAGAATTATCCTCACAAACATACTTTTAAAAAAAGAATTAAAAAATATGAAAATGAACAAAGGTTCAAACCCCTCTGAAACTCTTTGTGTGGAATAGTTTTACATCGATTAGGGAATTGCTTACAATTCCTAATTGTACAGATATAGGAATAGAGTGTGCAGGCATAGATTTTAGAAATGACTTATTATTTTACAAATTTATTAATTAAAAAAAATTTTAATTTGCATACAGTAAAATTCACTCTTTGAATATGAGTCATATGAGTTTTAACATAGATAAGTCTTAGGACCTGGACGTCCTACAGTCTATTTAGTTTTACCGTCTTATAAATATATAGTCTAATAGTGATTACCAGACTTTCTTTTCTTATAGGGCCTAAGAGTATGGTTCTTCTGTTACCAAGATAACAGATCAATTCCATCTCTCTCACTAACTCTTATAGTTAAACATTCTTTTTACCAATCTTCTTAGCGTAATGTGTTTCAAATTCATCCATGTTGCTCTGTATATCAATAGTTTGTTCCTCTTTATTACAGAATATTATTATATGGATATACCAGTCTACTTACCCAGTCACCATTTGAGACATTTAGGTTGTTTCCAGTTTGGGGCGATTATGAATTAAGCTGTTAAAAACACTCTCATACAGGTTTTTGTGTGAACATAGGCTTCCGTTTCACTTGGGTAAGTGAAATTGCCAGACCCATTTCCAAAGCTGCTGTACTGTTTTGCAATGTTTGAGAGTTCCAGTTGCTACATATTCATGCCAACACTTGGTTTTGTCAGTTAAAGAAAAAATATTTAACCATTTTAATGTGGACTGATTCTGATGAAGTTCAGTTTATCAGTTGTTTTCTCTTTTATAGATTGTGTTTCTGGTGTATCTAAGAACTCTCTTCTAACACAAGGTCACAAAGATTTTCTTCTGAATATCCTGCATTTCAAATTAATTTTTATACAAGCATATCATTTTTTAGCCACAAAAATAATATAAGGTAAAAATATTGACAGAAGCCAGTTCTCTCTATAGCACAAGGTTCAGGTACTTTACCATAAGTGAACCCCTTTGTAGTACTCTATCTCATATGCAAAACATTGCAAAGATCCTGTTATTTAAAGATCTTGTTTTTCAAAAAAATAAGATTAGCCTTATTCACAGAAACAACGGTGTTCACTGTACGCTGAAAGCAGAGGCAGAAGAAGAACACCTTTGTCACCTCTGACCCCCACAGTGGAGCCCCTTCCTTCCAGATACCTATACATACAGGACACATGCCAGTCCAGGGAAGGCCTCGTGGCAATCCATGTATTGTAACCGTTTAGCAAAACTTAGTTTTTAAAGATAAAATATATAAAATGAGCTAGTGTTTCCTTGCTGCCCTGGAGAAAAGGGTTGTCTGGGGGATTGTCTTGCACACCTTGCTGGGATACCGCTGCCCTGGTAAGTGTCACAATGTTGCCTGTCTCCCTGTATTTCTAATTGTGTCTGGCAGAGAGTCAGTGATCCAGGGGTGAGAAAGAAGTGAATGCATTATTCAAAGCCTTTCTCTGTCATTAATGGTGAAGCTCTGTTGCTTCCTGTTACTTTCCTGTCTGCTTTCTTCTGGGATTTGTTTCCCAATAGCCACCTTCTTCTAAGCTCTGAACTTGAAGGTCTTAGCAAATGTTTCTTAGAGGATGACATTCCAAATTGCCTGTAACTTAGGACCATGGAATAATAGAATATAATTTTGAAGCTAGAAGGGGATTTGAAGGTCAGCTAGTTCAAATCTCTTATTAAAACCAAACCAAAAAGAAATGAACTGTGATATCCATAAAATAGAATACTACTCAGCAGCAAAAAGGGAATAAATTGTTGATATGTTCAACATGGATGAATCCTAAAAGAATTGTGCTGAGTGAAAAAAGTCAAACACATATATACTGTAAATGAAAATACATTTCGTTTATTTACAAACATTCTAGACTGGTCGTGGTGACTCACATCTGTAATCCCAGCACTTTGGGAGGCCAAGGCAGGCAGATTGGGTGGATCGCTTGAGCTCAGGAGACCAGCTTGGGCAACATGGCAAGATTCCGTCTCTACAAAAATTCCAAAATTAGCCAGGCACGGTGGTGCACCCCTGTAGTCCCAGCTACTCGGGAGGTTGAGGCAGAAAGATCACTTGAGCCCAGGAGATCAAGGCTGCAGTGAGCCATGATCGTGCCTCTACACTCCATCCTGGGTGGCAGAGTGAGACCTTGTCTCAAAAAAAGATTCCAGAAAATATAAATTATATATAAATTATAGTGACAGAAAGCTGTAATCACCTATGGATCTATAAGTGGTAAGAGGATTCAGAGGGGAGGATTCAGAGGGATATGAGGAGATGTTTGGGTGTGATGGGCAGTTTAATCTTGATTGTGGTGATAGCGGTATACTTCAAATATATACCATTTATTATGTCACTTATAGTTCAGTAAAATTGTTTATAGAAAACGAAAGAAACTAGAGACAATTTAATTGACTCAGAATATTTAATAAATGACTACTGTGTGCCAGATGCACATGCTTATGTGTTGGACATTCAGAGAGAGATTGTAGACATGGCGCACGCCTTCAGGGAGCTCACAGTCTACTGAGGGAGTGAGATAAATAAACAGATGATTTCAATCCAGGACGCTAGTGCTAAGACAAAGGAAAACAGGCTGGGTGCAGTGGCTCACGCCTGTAATCCCAGCACTTTGGAAAGCTGAGGCAGGTGGATTGCTTGAGCCTAGGAGTTCAAGACCAACCTGGGTAACATGACAAGACCCTGTCTCCATAATTTTTTTTTTAATAGCTGGTTATGGTGGTATGCACCTTTGGCCCCAGTTACTCGGGAGGCTCAGGCAGGAGGATCGCTTGAGCCCAGAAGGTGGAGGCTGCAGTGAGTCACAGTCACACCACTGCACTCCAGCCTGGGTGACAGAGTGAAACTATCTTTCACACCACTGCACTCCAGCCTGGGTGACAGAGTGAAACTATCTTGGGGGGGATAAAAAGGAAAGAAAGAAAAAGGAAACGCAGGGAACATGAAGAGTCCAGAACATGGGTGTCATTGGGTGCCACCCATGACAGGACACCCATGAGGCAGGACAATCACTTGAACTCAGGAGATGGAGGTGCAGTGAGCCGAGATCGCGCCACTGCATTCTGGTCTGGGTGACAGAGCAAGACTCCATCTCAAAAAAAAAAAAAAAAGAATTTTGTCTTTCACACTGGCCGGCAGCACTGATCTCTGTCGTCCTGCACATCTGACAAAAATGGTTGTCTCGCGTGCTAATCTGAGTCCTGTCTGGTGCTCACCCACCCTCTGGTCATCTGTTAGCCACTCACCTCCTTGTTTGTTGGTTGCTTTTCAGGGCAGACTGAGATATTAAATTCAGGACACCGTTGTTAGGCCACATTAAAAATGCAGGCAGCAGTGCAGAACATGGCTGGCTCATGTCAGGCAGGCTTCTCAGTGTAACCAGAGAGGGAAAACATGGACAGGGCCTGTGTTAATGAAAGCAGATGTCAGATTGCATGGCAGGCTCTGGCTCCTGTTTCTCCTGTTCCCTGCCTCCCTCCAGCCAGAAGAAAGAAACCCCTATGTAAAGCTAGAGGTTAAAGTGGAATTGCTGCTTCATGAGCGTTTCTGTGATGCTGAGATCGAGTTGCTTACATCTCAAAAGAGCTCCTATGCTCCCATTTAGGATTGTAAACTGTCATGGCACTTAGAATCTTCTAGAAGGCATGACAAGTGATGAGTGTGGGTTGGATAGTTTATTCTTGGGTTGGGGATTTTTTGCTGCCTTTGTTAGGGCTGGACCAAGAGGCCAAGCAAAAGAGCTTGTGGTGGTTTCCATGCCTGGGCCAGCCTGGGAAAGCTGTGGCCAGCACAGATGGCTGAAATCAAGTGGGACCAGGAACACCAATGCGGATTAATGATCTCAGGTGAATTAATTGTATCAGGCAATGTCAGGAGGGAAGAAGTTTTTAATGACATGGTGGGTTTGGGTTTTTTTTTATTTTGTCACTTGGGCTAGTGAAAACAGTCCAGTGGGCCAGATCGAGCTTTGTGGCTCTGTTTATTCTGCCATCTTCTCTGCCCCCATGCCATCTGCCAGCAGCACCATTAACTGGCTCAGTACTCCCTTGTGTCAGTCCTGGAAGGTCATGCTTATTGCGATTGGGGTCGGTTTCCCAAACGGGTGGGTGAAATGGATGTCTAACTATCGATTTGTTTTCTTGCATTTCAGTCATTCCAAGGAAGTCAAGGACGAGCATACCTCTTTAACTCAGTGTGAGTGCCTCTGAATGGTACATTCCTTGTGGGGTGCAGATTCGAGGGCTGGGAAAAAGCAGTCCTTGATGATGATTAAACAATGAACCCTGCCCTCTCTGCCACAGTGAAACTCTGTGGAGCATTACTCTCCACAATTGGTAGTCAGTTACCTTTGGGGAACATTTCTTGCCAACATCTCTGGCTAAAAATAATATATTCATTACACTCCCCTCAGAGGGCGCATCAGAGGACTGTAGTCCCACAGGGAAGAAGCTGAGGAGATTCTGAGAGCCTCAACATGGAGGGCTCATAATGAGATCTGAGATATGTCACTGGGGAAGAGAATAGGGGTGAATAAGACATCAAGATCTGCCATGGGACCTAAGGAGGAAGGAAGGCCCACTTCGGGCAGATGCATAGTTTCCAGGGCCCTCAGCCATTCCTGGGCACCAGGTTTATCACCTCTTGCCTGGGAAGGGAAGGTGAAGCCCACATAAGCCTGATAAACTGTAAAAATAAAAATCTGGCCTGTGGCTTGAGCTGGGCACCCTGTGAAGGAGTAGAACCTATTCAGCACCCAGGGATCACTCATTCCTGTATGAGGACCACACTGTGCTGCCATGTGTGGCATCTTCAGCTTCATTCAGTCCTCAGTAAGCTGTGAGGACCTGTGCCTATGGCTGTGGACTTCACAGTGTGGCTGTCAGCTTGTCCCCCTAAGTCACAGATTGAAAGTATTTGTTAGAAAAATTAAAATTTTAAGCAAACTCTCAACCATAAAGATTATTTCAGTAGACCCACTCCACTAGAACTTGCAGATCTGAAATTCCTTCCAGCTGAGATATTTCCCTGTGGCCACCTTTTGGGGATTGGTTTAGACCTGCTCAGCTCAGGGTTGGCTCCCTTTGGGGCAGTCTTGCCCAGTTAATTTTTGCTGGAAGCTCAGCTTGAATGACTGATGTGCATGTCACTGACTACCCACTCTCTCTTTTTGTGCCTCAACATAGAGTTAATGTGGGCTGTGGGCCTGCAGAAGAGCGAGTGTTGCTAACAGGACTGCATGCAGTTGCAGACATTTACTGTGAAAACTGCAAAACCACTCTGGGCTGGAAATATGTAAGTATAAAAGAGTCTGGTTGGTAGAGGGCTGGAAGGGAATTGCCAAGAGCCTTATGCCAGAAGAACATGTTCTTCTACTGACTTTCCATGGCCTTGTGGGATTGTCTTAGACCAGGATAGTCACCTGTCTACCACATTCATTCTTTCCTTTCTGTTGATATGTTTCCCTCCTCCTATTCATTCCTTCACGCCTACCCCTGAGACACACACCCCTTTAGATGTAATAAATAATAATAGTAATGGCATATAACCTTTCTCGACAGCTCACTATATGCCAGCCATACGTCAGCAGCCTTAGAGGTTAGGTGCTATCTTCACCTCTATTTTATGGATAGGGATACTGAGACTTAAGGAGGTTAACAATATGTCCAAGGCAATCTAGCCATTTAATAGCCACACCAGGGTAGGAATCCATGTAATATTCTGTTATTTTTTTTTATTTCTAAATTTTTCATTCTCAAAGGAGGCGACCATGTAGTAGTATTCTGACACAGAGCCCATGCTCTTTTTTAAATATTAAACAAATTTATCTTATTTTATTTTATTTTGAGACAGTTTCGCTCTGTCACCCAGGCTGGAGTGCAATGGTGCGACCTTGGCTCACTGCAACCTCCCCCTCCCGGATTCAAGCAATTCTCCTGCCTCAGCCTCCCAAGTAGCTGGGATTACAGACATGCACCACCACATCTGGCTTATTTTTTGTATTTTTAGTAGAGACAGGATTTCACCATGTTGGCCAGGCTGGTCTCGAACTCCTGACCTCAGGTGATGCACCAGCCTCAGCCTCCCAAAGTGCTGGGATTACAGGTGTGAGCCACCGTGCCTGGCCAACAAATTTATTTTTTAATAAATAGAGATAGGGTCTCACTGTGTTGCTCAGGCTGGCCTCAAACTCCTGAGCTCAAGTAGTCTTCCCAAATTGGCCTCCCAAAGTGCTGAAATTATAGGCATGAGCCACCGTGCCTGATCAGGAACCCAGGCTCTGAAGCCACTATACTTTGATGCTCCAATAAATATTCCTAAAACACCTAGGTCCCAGGCCCTGAGCAAGTCATTATCGAAAACTGCCTTAATTAACATCCACTGTCAGATGTAGTCATGGCTGGACCTCTCCCAAATGGACAATTATTCTTTCATTGTTTAACTCAGCAAAAAGTGTTAAGGTCCCTTTGGGGCCGGGGAAAAGTGAGCAGTCCTTTGCCAGAGTGAGAGGAGAGAAGGGCCAGGATCTGCTTCAACACTGGGGACTGATTGTTCTAACATGCGCTGGGGTCACCATATAACCATAGACACTGCCCCTATAGTCCCTCTAGCTAGCGTGAACCATCTAGGCAACCCTCTAAGAACCATCTAGGCAGCTAGAGTGAGGTTCAAATTTGGGCTCCATGACTTATTTGTCTGTGTGTCCTTGGACAAGCTACTTAGCTTCTATGCTAAGTTTCCTCATACTTACAGAGTTGGTTTGAGTGTTAAATAGGATCATGCCCGTAAAACACTTAGGTCTTCACCTTGCATAGAGCATATGTCAGTGAATATTTACTTAAATTGTTATTGTTATTATTGTTGGCAGATTTTTTCAGCCTGCATGTGTACATCCATGCATTGCACACTCCTTTCTATTCTTGCCCTCCCTGTCATTGTGAGGATATTGAAAAGTTGGTCTTCCTGTCTCTGGGAAGGCAATTTAGTCCATGTAAAATGTCTCAAATTCCCTATCCTGTCATATGGCTCATGAACTGCCTCTGGCTTCTGAAGGAGCCTGAAGGAGTTGTCAAACCTGCTGCAGAGTGCTAATGATATGTCAATGTAGGTTCATCCATTGTAACAAATGTTCCAATCTGGTGTGGGATTTTGATAGTGGGGGAATCTGGAGGTGGGTAGCGGGTATGTGGGAAATCTCTGTACTTTCTGCTCAGTTTTGCTGTGACCCTAATGCTGCTCTAAAAATAACATCTTTTGGGGAAAAAAAATATGTTTATACACATATAAAATAATGTGAGCAATAGATGCCAGGCACAGAATTATGATTCCATTGAAATAGTTTGAAAATGTGGAAATCATTAAAAAAAAAAAAAAAGAAAACAACAACAACAAAAAAACTGCCCCAGGTGGAATCTGCAGGTGGAGCCTGGTATAGCACTGCCTTCAGATTCCATTTTCCCCATTCCCTGGAAATCTTCAGGATTACAAACAAAAATGGGGCCAGGCACAATAGCTCAGGCCTATAAACCCAGCAGTTTGGGAGTCTGAGGTGGGTGGATCACCTGAGATCAGGAGTTCAAGACCAGCCTGGCCAACATATAGTGAAACTCCATCTCTACCAAGGCGTGGTGGTGGGTACCTGTAATCCCAGCTACTCAGGAGTCTGAGGCAGGAGAATTGCTTGAACCCAGGAGGCGGAGGTTACAGTGAGCCGAGATCATGCCATTGCACTCCAGCCCGGGTGACAGAGTGAGACTCTGTCCCCTCCCCCAAAAAAAACCTAGACAGTGTGTTGTGTGGTGCCAAGATGGGTTAGCCACAGCTTCCTATGGTCGGCTTGGTTGTTCCTGTGGGAGAATCTGGACTTGGCCATTCTGTTCCCTCTGTACAGTCACAGGCCCCCTCTGGGTGATCTGGGGTGGGGGACACAGTTCTGCTCGTGATTATCCAGAAATGTTCTTCATTGCTTCTTGGCCTTTTGGCTAAGATCAAGTGTAGAAAAGTTCTCCCCTTCCCGTGTTTCCCAGCCTCTTGGCTGTCTCACTGCCCTGAAGATTGCTGGATTGAAGACACACGGCGAGCCTGAGTTGGTTGGTTTTGTTCCATGCTTGAGTTCGGATAAAACGATTCATCCTTTTGACAAAAGTTTATCAAAAGCCTTTGACTAAATACCAAAAAAATGGACAAGATCCAGTGCCTGCCCTCAAAGTGCTGACAGTCATGATGGCAGCTCAGGACGAAAACCAACGTGAAAACAGATCAAACAGCCTGACAAGCACTGGGATGTGTACAGCACAGCAGGGACCCCAAATATGCATCCGTCACCTCCTATGTGCAAGTCCAGGGCACCTTCCTTTTTTTTTTTTT
>NW_012117043.1:4397072-4422229 GCF_000951035.1 Colobus angolensis palliatus | reverse complement strand
GCCCGGCCCTAAATTTTTTGTATTTTTAGTAGACACGTGGGTTCACCATGTTGGTCAGGCTGATCTCAAACTCCTGACCTCAGGTGGTCCACCCACCTTGATCTCCCAAAGTTCTGGGATTACAGGCATGAGCCACCCCATTGTTACCTCTGTGAAGTAGGTGTGACTCTCCCAGTTCTATTTTATTTTATTTATTTATTTATTTTTGAGACAGGCCCCAGGCTGGAGTGCAGTGGTGCAGTCTTGCTCACGGCAGCCTCAACCTCCTGGGCCCAGATGATTCTCCTGCCTCAGCCTCACGAGTAGTTGGGACCACAGGTGCATGACATCACACCCAGCTGATTTTTGAATTTTTTTTTTTTTTTTTTGTAGAGATGAGGTTTTGTCATGTTCCCCAGGCTGGTCTCAAACTG
Source organism: Colobus angolensis palliatus (assembly GCF_000951035.1). Lineage (NCBI taxonomy): Eukaryota > Metazoa > Chordata > Mammalia > Primates > Cercopithecidae > Colobus > Colobus angolensis. Next base: position 4,421,816 of record NW_012117043.1, on the reverse strand, counting down.
GCCTCAAGCAATCTTCCTGCCTCATCTCAAAGGGTTAGGATTATGGGTGTGAGCCACCATGCCCAGCCGAATTTTTTTTTTTCGTCATGGGAAACTCATTTTCTTAGTTTTGCTTTCTCCTCCTTCCCATCCAAACACATTACTGTGGAACAACGGACCTTATTCCCAGAACACATTGCTCTGTCGTGCGTATACACGCATGTGTGCGTGTGTGTGCAGAGACAGGGAATAATGAAGTGTTAGGGAAATTGCTGCTGTGGTGTGCCTGAGCTCTTGTTCTGAAATTCAAAGCCCCTGAGCTCTAGAACAGAAAACACAGTTGATACAACTGTGACCCAGAACCCCCAACGGTACGCCTCAATTCCTTACTAATTCTGGGGGCTCCGGGAAGGGCTGATGTCCACTGCTTGTGCATATGGAGCTGAGACACAGATGACCAGTGTTCTTCAGAGAATACACCAAGATGTTCTTACGCGTGTATCTCTGCAAACAAAAGAGCCCTATATCCTGCGCCTCTGCAGGACTTCTTTCGGTGGGGTTTATTCGCTGGGAGAGCCCACAGTGCTGTGGGTTTCGAAAAGTCACCTGCCAGGTGGTTAGTATGTGACATTCTCCCTCTGGGGGGCTGGCAGTTGGTGGGGGCTTGAGGACTGCTGGGTTCTCTGGCCTGGAGTTTATACAGCTCCTGTCTCCACACATCTGACATAGAAGCAGCAAGAAAAACCAATTGAAAAGGAGACCTGTCTGGCCTCTGAGTATTTTGTTCCTCTCCCTGTCATCTCTGAGCCTAACAAGTACAATTTAAAATTAGAACCAGGCTTTCCTGTGTTCTTAGAAACTAGCAGGAATGACACAGAAACTTTATGGATCTATCCACAGGGCAAACTTCCGTTAGCACCAGAAACCAAGATTTATATATATATGTAAATACAGTAATTCATTCAGCAATTATGTATTGAAATTCTGTTATGTGCCAGGCAGTCTTCTAAGGCTACAGCCATGAACTAAATATGAAAGTCTGGCCGGGCGCGGTGGCTCAAGCCTGTAATCCCAGCACTTTGGGAGGCCGAGATGGGCGGATCACTAGGTCAGGAGATCGAGACCATCCTGGCTAACACGGTGAAACCCCGTCTCTACTAAAAAATACAAAAAACTAGCCGGGCGAGGTGGCGGGCGCCTGTAGTCCCAGCTACTCGGGTGGCTGAGGCAGGAGAATGGCGTAAGCCTGGGAGGCGGAGCTTGCAGTGAGCTGAGATCCGGCCACTGCACTCCAGCCCGGGCGACAGAGCGAGACTCCGTCTCAAAAAAAAAAAAGTCTGTGCACTCCATGAAGTTTATATTGTAGTCATGGGAGACAGAGGATAAACAAAATAGAAATGCAAATTATAATGTATGTTCAGAAGTGAGAAGTACAGCAGAGAAAACTAAAGCAGGGGTTGGGGCAGAAGGCAGAAAGGGAGTACTGGAGTGGAAGTTGGATTTTAAGTAGGGTAGCTGGGGAAGACCTTACTGAGGGGTGACATTGCAAAGACTTAAATGAGCGAAGCTCCTGGAAAATTCTGTTGTAATATTGTGAAAGTCCTGGTGTTGCCTCAGTTCTGCAACTAAGCGAGGGGGACATAAAGTGCTTGAGGGGTAGGAATCATCTCACTGAGGGTGAAGCTGGGACCAGACCACGGTGACGCTGATACCTGTCATCCGCCCCTGCTTTTCTGCTACAAAAGTCATTTCCTTGGCCAGGTGCAGTGGCTCATGCCTGTAATCCCAGCAGGATGAGGGAGGCCAAGGTGGGTGGATCACCTGAGCTCAGGAGTTAGAGACCAGCCTGGCCAACATGGTAAAACCCCCTCTTTACTGAAAATACAAAAATTAGCCAGGCATGGTGGCCGGTGCCTGTTACCCTATCTGCTTGGGAGGCTGAGGCAAGAGAATCGCTCGAACCTGGGAGGTGGAGGTTGCAGTGAGCTGAGATTGTGTCATTGCACTCCAGCCTGGGTGACAGAGTGAGACTCCGCCTCAAAAAAAAAAAAAAATCATTTTCTTGTCTTTGGTTGTTCAGTATCTCTTCTCTTCTGTATTTCCTAGGAACATGCTTTTGAAAGCAGCCAGAAATATAAAGAAGGCAAATACATCATTGAGCTAGCACACATGATCAAGGACAATGGCTGGGACTGATTGGACAGCATCTACCCAACCCAGTGTCCACGTGAACGCCATTCAACCGAACATTATTCCCAAGCGTGAGAGAGTGACTGACACTTGGTTCCATCCATTTAGGGGCCTTGCCATCTGGGGCATCCTCCCACCCTGACGCCATCTTTCTGGTGACCGGCCTCTAAATTGCTGTCTCTCTGTCTCTTTGCTTTGTATCTGTTTGTGAGTTGATCCTGGCTTCTCTCTCTGTTCTAGTTTTGGCTGAAAACAAAACAACAAAAGGAACAGATCCTTGACCGCATGGTGGCAGCCCACCTTGGTAAGGGCCCCAGGGCCCGTGCGAGAGCTGCCTGATGGCCTCTTGTCAGGCGAGCAGTGGCATGGGGGCGTGAGGAAGAGGGAAAGGGGAAACTCTTAAGGGTCCTGGCGTGGGGAAGGGGTGGAAGGGGTGGAAGGGTGGAGGTAGGAACAAAATTGCGCTGCTCCTGGAGACCTGATAACTTAGGCTTGAAATAATTGACTTGACTAAAAGGACAAAGAGAAAAAAAAATACCTCATGACTGCATTCTCTCTGACCAGAAGCTTCTGTTCCTGACACCAAATGTGCCAGGTTAGCAAATGAGCACAAAGATGTGGCCCTGATTCTAGTTGGCGGGGCAAGGGCCTGGTTCTCCTGGGCTGAGTGGGGGAGTGTTCTGGCAGCAGCTAGTGACTTGGGCAGTGGCCAGGTGGGTGCGATGACTCTGATGCCTCGCTCAGTCTCTGGGCAATCATCATCTTTGCCTCTTTAGGCACCGTAGATAAGGTGTGAGGGGACTGTCATTTGCAATGGGCTTAACATCCAAATATCCCAAAGGCTTTGACCAGCAACCAAGTAAAATCAGTAATTGAGGAGAGCAGGGCACAAAAGGGCTGCAGTTTGGGAGCTCTGAAGAAATGGCTCAGATATTGAGCCAGAGAAATAAAAAGTAGCATCAATTAGCAATTCTTACTGCCCTTCCTTCTGACCCCTCATAAGAGGAGTGTGGTGAGGGAGGGGACTGGGTAGGAGTAATCCCTGGAGGGGTTTAGATTGGAACCGGTTCAGGTTTGGTCCATCTTTCCTCTTTGGTTTTACAGTGGCTTCCGTGGGATCGACAATTTCTTGTTCATAGAGTTTCGTGTGTTTTTCTCCAGTCCTGTTACTGTAGACTGTAGAAAGCATGGGCCCCAGGCTCTGAGCTTAGTAATAACCTGCCTGGTAGATTCCTCATGCCCCTAATTGCCCCACTTAGGTCTGAATGTCTTGCATGGAGAGAAATCTGCTGTCAGTGTGGTCCAGCAGCAGGGAGGAGTTCTGCCCAAATTCCAGTATTACCCTTTCCCCACATCCAAACATCCTTCGATTAGGGAAGTGGAGAGCATCCCTGTAAGGCCCATAAGAGAAAGAGGAGTTTGTTACATTTAATCAACACTGTGAAGTCTGTTCTACAGCAATTCAGCCAGTCCACAGTATATGACTGAAACTCATTTAACTGGGTTCATTTCATTTCTTAGACTGAATATATTATTGTGCGTGTTAGGTAATTCTCAGCATCTCCTTCTCCAAGTAGGCCGACCCTCTCGGAAAATTCACCCTAAAAGTCTCACAAAAGAATGAGTTGATGGGAGACTCTGTAAAGCAATGAACTGAGATGAAAGCAGCCAACAGCCCAGGAGCTTTTCAGGATCACATCTGCAGCAGAACCAATTTCTGTTGGGAGCGCGTCCTTGGTGGAAATGCTTTTTTGTGTGTCTCCACGCACTGATGGTGGAATGGGAGCCCCAAGACAGGTGTGGGCTTGCCCTGCCAGGGGCAGGTGGCAGGACTGACAGAATCCAGGATAGCTCCAGGATTCTCAGGAGAGAGCCCCTGTAAGACAAATGGATTCTTAGAAATTGACTTTTGTTCCCCAAGGCTTCTTGTCCAGATCTTTCCAGTGCTTTCACAGCCCTGGGAGATCGAGTTGTTCTTCCCACTTTACTGCAAGGTAGACTGAGGTTCAGAAGAAATACTGAATTCTGCTCCCAGAAGAACAGTTTCTCTGGCTCACAGTCCCAAGTTCTCAATGAAATCGTTTTTCAACTTTCACATTCCTAAGCTTGCTTCCCGGCACAGAAGCCATGGATTTCCCCTCTCTCCCTTCCCCTCCTCAGGGAAAGTCTTCCTTTATGGATTTTCCTTAGACCCTTTCCTCAGGGATTGTCCTGGCTATTTACTGATAGTCTTTCCCATAGGAAGAAAATGGGGGTTAAACATGGGGTAGGTGTTTTGTCTTTCAAACTGAAAATGGAATGTGGTGACATCAACTAGACCTGGGGTGCCCTCAAGTTTCCAGGGGGGCAGAGAAGAAGACCAGTGTGGCACTGTTCTTCCTTGGGGATGAGGCCTTTGACTGTTGCATGGATCAGAGCAGGCTCCAGTCAGACCCTGGTTCTGAGTGGTTTTTTTTTTCAGTGACTATCCAGTGAGCCTCCAGTGGGTGTAAGGCGCCATACTTGCTGTGAGAGAGCTGAGTAGAGTGTTGGTTTTTCCATAACTACAGGGGAAAAAACTCATTAGGCTTTCCCTTTGTTGTCAGTGAAACCAAAAGTGCTTCTTACAACGTTCGCTCTGTTCATGGGTTGTCTATCTAACATTGAGCAGCCTTGGAGAGGCCACAGCTGAGCTCTGGAGATGCTAAATTAACTCATGGCCTCAGTCAGTTCGTTCTTTAATTTCCTCACCAAATTATTGACTTAGAGCATAACCAAAGACCTCATTCATTCACCCCAGGTGGGTTGGGGGAATTGGAGTTTGTTGGTCAAGTTTGGGGGCGGGGTGTGGGGAGTAGAGACAGAGTAAGGAGACTTGAGAAAGGGAGAGGCATGAAGTTCTATACCTCAGCCAGCAGCTGCCTTCGTTTGGAACTGAAGTCCAGCCAGCAGACTCTCTAGCTCCATCTCCCCTGTGCCACCCTAGGTCATAGGACCTTGGCCACCCTGGAGTAGACCCAGACCCCTCGGGACCCGGGACATTAGTCTCAGGCTGCTGATGGATTGATTTGACATGAATCAAATACAGCCAAACTCGATACCCACAAGCTGGCAGCTGGACCTGACTGAGTGTTCTTCCTGAGTTCACGAGGACAGGCTAGAGTGCATTTTTACTGGTGGATCAGTGTGTGCAAAAGAGATGACCCTTTATAAAGAGATTTTCAAGTGGATATATATAAAAGAAACAGTTGCTTGTAAAATATACTTTTGTAAATAATATTTAATTTTTTAAATAATATATTTGGTGCTGTTTTCTCAGATCCCCTGAGAGCACTTTTTATTTTCATTTTAAATTCTATGGTTTCCTTTGCATTTCATGAAGTATATTTTAAGGGAAACAGTGATCACCAATACACGTTTTCGGTTGTTTTTTTTTTAAGGTCTCTATCACTTTAATCTGGATCAAGGCTTTAAAGCAATGCCTCTCTGCATTTTTTCCCCAGTGGAACAGACTCTGCAGTACATTAATCAGGTTGAGAATTGAAATATTTTCTTGCATCAGTATTGACTAGAAAAGAAAATAAATAAAACCAAGTTAATTTAGTAGTAACAACTTACAGTGATTCTTCCTGTTGGAAGAATTTCCAACAAATCAGAATCACGTTTTTGGTTGTGCGTGTGTGCACACGCGTGTGTGTAAAAAGCACTTTCAGTTGTGCCTCCTGTTTTCTCGAGTGGGGACACTGTAACTACAGTTTACACTTCGGGCGCATACAGTTTTTCTTCTCTTTTTCTCTGGTTGTTTCTGTTTTTGAGTGGACCAACAGCAGAACCCACGAGGATTTTTTGTTTTCCTGAGCATGGAGCTGTTGCAGGTTTGCTCCTTTTTCTTGCTTTGTGTGCTCAGCTTTTACAGACTGTAAAGGAGATCTGTTGTTTGTGAAGATGGAGCACAGTCAAATCTGTGCTTCTAACAGATGAGAGTGTATTAAGCACGTATCGCAGGGCTCCAGCTGTTTTAGAAGCCACATCATGTTAAACATGAACTGGTTTGGATTAAAAGAACATTAATAAAATAATACACATATCTTAGTGATAAACAGCTTTTTTTTTTTTAAGGTCAGATTGCCTCAGGTGCAGAAAGAGGCTGAGAAATCAAATCTTGAACACAATCAACTTACATATTTTAAAGGAATCTGCCTCAAAGGAGAAAATATGCTAGTTGTCTAGATAGAGGAAAGAGATATTTAATTTTTTAAAATTAAAATAGTTATGAAATCTACTGGCAGTAAAAGGTAAAGCCAAGAAGAAACTATGAAAGCTATTCTCATGTTACCAAATTCTATCTGCCCATATGTTTTTGTATAACATTTTGGTGACAGTGGGAGTCGGTCCCTTTCCCAACCTGCAGAGACTATCTTCCAATACAGAATCTGTCTATTTATGCTTGTGTTTACAAACTGTGTTTGTTGGGTTTGGGTTTTTATTTTCTTTGGTGGCATTTTTCAGGTCACTTTGCTTCTATAACAAAGGTAATTGTTTTCAAGTAATTTGTCTTCACCTTCTCCCGTATTTGTACATAGTGATTCAGTATTAGAGAAAAGTGCATTGTTTCTGTCATATTTCCAATCTGTGTTGGTGCTCATTTGAGAAAATAAAAGTTTTCAAATATTAACTCTTTGAAGAGCTCATCTGTCTTCGTTGACCCAGTGTGTTTGACCTTGACATTTCATATTAAAGTATTTAAAGGCCTATCTAAACCCAGTCACAGATCTGTCGACTGAGATCCTAAGGGCTTGTTTTTCCCAAGGACAGTCAGCCAACTAATGAATAAACAGCCGGTCTCATGCCTATCTGCAAATGCTTCTCCTGGCTTTCGATATCAGAAATGCATGAGTGACCTTTATCCAGTTCTGTGTACTAAGCCCCATATTCATGGACTCTGCAGACTTTTCTGATGACACCAGTTTCTTTGGAAATAGTATTGCATGAAGTAAAGGGGAAAAAAAGAAGTAAAACAACAAAATTATGTCCAAAAGGAGTGGTATTATCTCCGAATGATTGGCTAACAGAGACCAGTATTCACAGTTACAACATATGGCATATCAGATTTTCTCCTTTTTATTATTTTATTTTTATTTTTATTATCAACACATATTTGTTAAACATGTGTTTGATTCCAGGCACTGGGCAAGGCAGTTCTATCATCCTAATAAGTAAGCTGTTTTTGTTTGCCAAGTACTCTTTCTCCAGTCTGATCCATATGCACACACTGTCTTGTATATCCAGTTGTTGTAAGTAAATTTTGTGAGCTGGTGCCTTCATTTAACATAAGCTGAACAATTTTGTCTCGGCATCATCATTATTTTCTTTTTTATTTTCATTTTTATTCTTTTGAGATTCTGTCGCCCAGGCTGGAGTGCAGTGGCACAATCTCAGCTCACTGCAACTTCCTCCTCCTGGGTTCAAGTGATTCTCCTGACTCAGCCTCCTGAGTAGCTAGGATTATAGGTGCATGCCACCATGCCCGGCTAATTTTTGTATTTTTAGTAGAGATGGGATTTTGCCATATGCCAGGCTGGTCTCGAACTCCTAATCTCAAGTGATCTGCCCAAGTCGGCCTCCCAAAGTGCTGGGATTACAGGTGTGAGCCACCACGCCCAGCTTACCATTTTATACTATATCTTAAAGTACCTTTTCAAAAGCTTGCTTCCATATCTTATGGAGTACCCATCTTTTACAGGCAGCCAGAATGGCAAAGAAGATACTAAAACCACACAAGTGTGCATGTTTCTCATTGCTAATTTTTTTTTTTTTTTGAGACGGAGTCTCGCTCTGTCACCCAGGCTGGAGTGCTGTGGCCGGATCTCAGCTCACTGCAAGCTCCGCCTCCCGGGTTCATGCCATTCTCCTGCCTCAGCCTCCCAGGTAGCTGGGACTACAGGCGCCCGCCACCTCGCCCGGCTACTTTTTTTGTAGCTTTTAGTAGAGACAGGGTTTCACCGTGTTAGCCAGGATGGTCTCGATCTCCTGACCTCGTGATCCGCCCGTCTCGGCCTCCCAAAGTGCTGGGATTACAGGTTTGAGCCACCGCGCCCGGCCCACATTGCTAATATTTTTAAAGCCTTTCTATGGCCAGGCACCATGGCTCATGCTTATAATCCCAGCACTTTGGGAGGCCAAGGCAGAAGGATGACTTGAGTCCAGGAGTTTAAGACCAGCCGGGGCAACATAGTGAGACCCCATCTATATAAAAAGATTAGCCAGGCATGGTGGTGCGGGAGGCTGAGGTGGGAGGATCGCTTGAGCCCAGAAAGTTGAGGCTGCAGTGAGGCGCAATTGTGCCACCAGAGTCCAGCCTGGGTGACAGAATGAGACCCTGTCTTTAAAAAAAAAAAAAAGTCTTTTATGAAAAAGGACATGCCTTCTCTCCCTCCCACGTATTTTCAACTACCCATTCTGGGCACAGCTACAGTTGACTTTTATTTGTCCTTCAGTATATTATCTTCTTCCAGTGACCTGTTTTGCTTCAGTGGAGGTGCCTGTTATCATTTCATTCTTGTTTGCCTTTTGCAGAGAAGGACGAGAGAAAAAAGAATGTGCTTGAGACAACCAATCTCAAGCCAGCTTTGGGTCCTCATTCTTTCAAGCTCTTATTTCCCTCCTGGGAGAAAGGGAGGGGAGAGGACACTATCCCCATTTTGTAGATAATGAAATTGAGGTCTTGTAAGGTCTCATTACTAAACCATATTCCAAATTTTAGCGTTGTTAAAGTCTTTTTTTTTTTCTTCGAGATACGGTCCGGCTCTGTCACCCAGGGTGGAGTGCAGTGCTGCAATCTCTGTTAACTGCAGCCTCCACCTCCTGGGCTCAAGTGATCTTCCTGCCTCAGCCTCCCGAGTAGCTGGGACCACAGGTGCACACCACCACACCCAGCTAATTTTTGTATTTTTTTGTAGAGCTGCGGTTTCGGCATGTTGCCATGTTAATTCTGATGTTGCTTCACACGACACTTTCCCAGTCTGCCCACCCTGAACTGCTTAATAAGAGCTCAGGGAATGCAAATTAGAAAATTCACATAAACAAAACAGCTACAAAAGTCAATGTTACCTGGGAAGTATTATGTATTTCATAGCTCAATATTTTTACACTAGGCTTTGTTGTTGTTTTTTAATACTCTCTAATGGATTACATATGTAATCCTTGACCATCTACATTAATAATAGGTGCTGAATAAATGCCTGATGGGCCTTGAATTGGATGGCGGAGAATTAACAGCTTTTTAAAAAAAATCTGTTTAACCATGTCAGTATGTTTAAGAGGAGAATGGAGAAGTTAAGCATAAAATGCTTCCTGCATAGGGAAATGGTTCAGTTTATTTGCATTTATTTATCCTACAAGCATTTTTTTCGGACATCTATTATATGCCTAGTCTAGTAGGGAAACCAAGGGAGCAGAAAGCTGTGGTACTAATTTTGCAGTGTGAGAGGATGAGGGATTATTATGCAAGGGCCTCCCCACTTTGGGCCAAGTCACTTGCCACATCAGCCAGGACCCTCACACGGGACCACTGGACCCTGACAGGCACCTGCTTTCTGCTGAAGCAATTGCTCATAAAACCTTTCATCTGAAGCAAGTAAGTGGCTCATGTCCTAGAGCAGGGCACAGGGTAGGCTCTGGAGCTAGAGCAACTGAGCTCAAATACTGATTTCCCTTAGATAATCTGTAGAAAAGGCTCAGCCCAGTGTCTGGCACAAAGTATCCAAGAAGATGATGATTGTTACCACACATGGCACAAGTCTATTTTGAATTGAGAGTGAGATGAAGAATATTATATTCTTTATGCACATTATTTGTTTAGTTCACACAATAATCCCCCCATTTCACAGAAGAAGAAACTGAGGTTCAAGAAGTATAATAGCATGCCTGTGGAAAAGCGAGGATTTTCACTCTTGTTCTGATTCTGTGAAGCCCACACCCTGTCTGTGGCCCCAGCCTGCCATGAGAATCTACCAGAAGGAAACTTCCTGGCAGATCTGAGCACACACCCAAAATGTCATGGCTATTTTGTTCGCTCATGTTTTATTCTTTTTTTTTTTTTTTACATATAAAATGGAAATCCTGGCCTTTCAAGCACTGGAAACACAGAGCTTAGAACTGAGGGATGGTTGGGTTGTATTATACCTTTATTTTACAGGAGTTCAGCCCTTTTGATTGTGGCACTATGCTTTTATATTTCTTCTTTTTCTTTTTTGGAGGCAGGATCTCTCTGGTTGCACAGGCAGGAGTGCAGTGGCACGATCAAGGCTCACTGCAGCCTCCACCTCCTGGCCTCTTGAACTCCTGGCCTCAAGTGAGCCACCCTCCTCAGCCTCCCAAAGTGCTGAGATTACAGGCATGTGCCACCATCCCCAGCCTTATATTTCTTTTGAGGGGAAAAAATGTTTTCACTTGCTCAGAATGATTTTAAAAGATTAAAAAAAATAAAATCCAAACCCTTGCCCACGTGAAAGTGACTAAGGTATTCTAACACATTACAGCATCTCCATGGAGCCATTCAGAGGTAATTCTGCAGGGCAGCTTGGAACAAGCCAAGGATTGAAAGTTCATGTTGCATATAAGGTACCTGTAATTCCCAATGATAAATAATTATACATATATTTTTTGAGACTGAGTTTAGCTCTTGTTGCCCAGGCTAGAGTGCAATGGCGTGATCTTGGATCACCGCAACCTCCACCTCCCTGGTTCATGCAATTCTTGTGCTTTAGCTTCCCAAGTAGCTGGGATTATAGGCATGTGCCACCATGCCCGGCTAATTTTGTATTTTTAGTAGAGACAGGGTTTCTCCATGTTGGTCAGGCTGGTCTCGAACTCCTGACCTCAGGTGATCCGCCCGCTTCAGCCTCTCAAAGTGCTGGGATTATAGGCGTGAGCCACCGTGCCCAGCGAGTTATATTTATTTTCAATTAAAATAATGATTTATCCCGAGCTCATGAGCTCAGAAATCAACACAGTCAAGTGGAAAGAACCTTGGCTTTGGGGTTGCACAGATGGATTTGAAGCCTTGCTGCACGTTTACACAATCATCACTTTGAGAAAGTCGCTGCAATTATGAGGTCTCGTTTCCATCATCTGTAAATAGGGAATACCAGCAACCACCTAAGTTACTGTGAGGTCAAATATAATGACAGCCATAAAGTGCCCAGCACAAATGGGTCTCAGCAAGTGTCACTTATCTTTTTACTGATTGATTGGAACTCACTATGGTGAACACTGTGAGCACATAGGATATTTAGGATTCAACACTTATCCCTCTAAGCCCACCTCTACACAGGGGACTGACATGCAGAGAAGTAATCATGGTTACTGGGCCTAATAAGCAGCAGCCCTGTTAGGCAACGAAGCTAGTAGTCCTTGCACCATACTACTTGCCTTTACTTCTAGAGGAGAGTGTGTATGTTTATGGAAAGAAGAAACGTAGCGGGGCATCAGCTAGAAAAATCGTCCTTGAATTTTATGCTAACCCTCTCTGGTGGTGTTCAGTACAGCAAAATGCACTCATTATCCCTGCACTCACTGGTCTGGTGTGCAGGCAACGTGCTGGAGAGGAGGAGGCCCAATGCTGTCGAATTCACTCGCCTCCCCAGCTTCCCCTGGACGTGCCTGCCTCAAATTCTGAGCCACTTCGCCAGAGCAAGGCCACACAAGCAAAGCATCCAAGCAGTCGAATCAGGGATGTTGTATTTATGGCTTTAATAATGAAGCCTCTTGGGGAAATACTAGTTTCCCATTCCCAGAAGTGAAAATGCTTCCACAAAATGTTCTTAAAATGTATTACTGTTTGTTTTTTTCCTACCACATTCTTTGCACCACCTTAATAGAGTTTAAAACATCCCTTCCCAAAGTAGACAGGATGATCTGTGCTGTCATTCGTTTGGCTGGTTCTTGACCAAGCCAGCACACTGTTGAAAATTGAAAATACAGGTTGATAACGCTGCTGCTGCTGACCTAATGCTATGTTGAACCTGTTGGTATTATTAAAACTGCCGCCAATTCAACAGGACCTTGTTTCGGCACTGCCCAGTTCTCAGTCACTTATTTCCAGGGCAGCTGGAAGAACTGCACCCATATCTCTTGGAGGCACTCAGGCTTGAAGCTGTTTCCATGGTGATGAGACATACCCAAGGTTCAGATTTCATTTCGTTTTAGATCTCAATGATATTCTAAAAGAAATAGTTTACTGGTGAGAACTCTCAGCCATCTGAGAGAGGAGGCTGGAGGGAAAAGAGAGCCGCTGACCTTCTGGAGCCCTTGCTGTAGGAGGGACCTCTTTGGGAGTTTTTGTTTAGCAAGGGAGAGTGGATAGTCATCCTGCAAAGAAAAGGTCAGCGTTCTCTCAGAAGTTACTGACATGGACTTGCTGAGTCCAGTGCATCAGACATTTCCTCTTGCCTTGAGTAAACCCAGGTATAGCCTGAAGGAGGCTTGCTTGAAAAAGCAAGCAGTGGCCGGGCGCGGTGGCTCAAGCCTGTAATCCCAGCATTTTGGGAGGCCGAGACGGGCGGATCACGAGGTCAGGAGATCGAGACCTTTCTGGCTAACACAGTGAAACCCCGTCTCTACTAAAAAATACAAAAAAAGTAGCCGGGCGAGGTGGCGGGCGCCTGTAGTCCCAGCTACCTGGGAGGCTGAGGCAGGAGAATGGCATGAACCCGGGAGGCGGAGCTTGCAGTGAGCTGAGATCCGGCCACTGCACTCCAGTGCGGGCGACAGAGCGAGACTCCGTCTCAAAAAAAAAAAAAAAGAAAAAAGAAAAAGCAAGCAGTGCAACAAGGCAGCAGAACTCAACACGAGAATGCCCATATTATTATTATTATTATTGCTATTTTTGGAGACAGAGTCTCACTGTGTCATCTAGGCTAGGAGTGCAATGGCACGATCTCAGCTCACTGCAACCTCTGCCTCCCAGATTCAAGTAATTCTCCTGCCTCAGCCTCCTTAGTAGCTGGGATTACAGATGTGCGCCACCATGCCCAGCTAATTTTTGCATTTTTAGTAGAGATGGAGTTTCACCATGTTGGCCAGGCTGGTCTCGAACTCCCGATCTCAGGTGATCCACCTGCCTTAGCCTCCCATGGTGCTGGGATTACAGGCGTGAGCCACCGCGCCCAGTCGAGAATGCCTACAAAAGTTTTTTCTGCCAGTGGGCATGAGACACACAGTCATGTGGTTTAAACCTCAGGCACCAGAGTCAGACCTAGCTCTGTTGCTAGTTAGATGTGTGACTGTGTGTGACTGTGGATAGGTCAGTTACCTTTTTTTTTTTTTTTAAGAGATAGGATCTTGGTCTGTCACCCAGGCCACTGGAGTGCCATGGCGTTGTCATAACTCATTGCAGCCTCAATCTCCTGGGCTCAAGCAATCCATCTTGGCCTCCCAAGTAGCTGGAACTACAGGCCTGCACCACCACACCCAGCTAATTTTTGTATTTTTATTTTTGTAGAGATAGAGTCTTACTATGTTTCCCAGGTATCAAACGATCCTCCCACATTGGTCTCCCAAAGTACTGGGGTTAAAGGTGAAAGCCACTACACCTGGCCAGATCAGTTACCTTCTGAGACTCAGCTGACCCATCTATAAAAAAGGATTACAGGCCGGGCACAGTGGCTCATGCCTGTAATCTCAGCACTTTGGGAGGCCGAGGTGAGTGGATTGTTTGAGTCCAGGAGTTTGAGACTGGCCTGAGTAACATAGTGAGACCCTGTCTCTACAAAAAAATCTAAAAATTAGCCAGGCGTGGCGGTGTGCACCTGTAGTTCCAGCTAATTGGGGGGCTAAGGTGGGAGGACTGCTTGAGCCTGGGAGGTTAAGGCTGCAGTGAGCTGTGATTGTGCCACTGCACTCCAGCCTGAGCAAGAGAGCAAGACCTTATTTCAAAAAAAAAAAAAAAAAAAAAGTTACTATGAGGACTGAGATCATGCACACAGAGAAAGCCTGGCACTGTAGAGCTGAAGAAATGGTCATGATTTTTGCTTCAGTACTGTGAGGGCAAGGCATGGATTTATGTTACTCAAAGTAGAAAATGCATGTGAAAGCTGGGCACAGTGACTCATGCCTGTAATCCCAGCACTTTGTGAGGCTGAGACGGGTGGATCACCTGAGGTTCCAGGAGTTTGAGACTATCCTGGCCAACATGATGAAACCCTGTCTCTACTAAAAATACAAAAAAATTAGCTGGGTGTAGTGACATATGCCTGTAATCCCAGCTACTTGGGAGGGTGAGGCAGGAGAATCGCTGGAACCTGGGAGGCAGAGGTTGCAGTGAGCCGAGAATGCACCCCTGCACTCCAGCCTGGGCGACAGAGCAAGATTCCATCTCAAAAAAAAAGAAAAAGCAAATGCATGTGAAACACTGCACAGAGGAGAAGGATTTTCAATATCATGGATGATAATGATCCCTTTTTTCTCATGTACTTTCTTTTTTTTAACTTTTAGGTTCAGGAGTACATGTGAAGGTTTGTCACATAGGCAAACTCATGTTACAAGGGTTTGTTGTATAGATTATTTCACCACCCAGGAATTAAGCCCAGTACCCAATAGTTGTCTTTTCTGCTCCGCTCCCGCTCCCATCCTCCACCCTCAAGTGTACCCCAGTGTCTGTTTCCTTCTTTGTGTTCTAAGTTCTCATCATTTAGCTCCCAGCATGTACTTTCTAAACATGTTTTATTTTATATTTCTTTCCAGGGAATTTGGCAAATGCTAAATATCCCCAAAGACAATCACTCACACATTCTTTCAACAAATATTTATGAGCTACGCTTTATACTAGGGATAAACAGACAAGGTCTCTGCCCTTAGGGAGTTTTCTCAGTCCCGCCTGGGAATGCTTATGCAACAAGGGGAGTGGGTAGTTGCCCAGTGAAGGAAAGGTCTGAGTTGCCACAGCAGTTACTGGTTGGACTAGAAAGTAAAGTTCTAGAAAGGCTTTCTATGGGCCTTGCCACCATGGCCCCTCTTTCACTGGGTCCCTGTAGCATGTGGCCCAGGTCTCTGCTATGGTCCTTATTGAGTTGTATTATCTGTGTCCCTCCCTAGCCCTTTCTTGAGGGCAGGGACCCAGACTCTTCTTTTTAGAGACAGGGTCTTGTTCTGTTGCCCACCCTGGAATTCAGTGGCATGTTCATAGCTCACTGTGGCCTTGACCTCCTGGGTTCAAGTGATCCTCCCACCTCTGCCTCCCACTGGGATTTCAGATGTGAGCCACTGTGCCCAGTTCAAACTCTTTCTTTACAGCTACCCAGACTGAAGGTTCAATGAAGATTTGATGAAGGAACAATCAAGTGGATATACAGATGCTCGACTATCGAAAGAATTCTTCCTTTCAACTCTAACCCAAAAGAAAACTTGTGATATTTATTGAACATATGTGAGAGAAAGGAAAGATTGCTTTAGCTTTTACCTTATTCCACTGGAAACCCTAAGGTAAATGAGAGAGAAGCTTAGAGGACAGGAAACATAAGTAAAGCATGTAGAAAGATGTTTTCTATAACCAGTGTTGTGGGGGCAAGGAAGGTCCTCAAATGGTTCCATTCAGTCCAACATAAGTGCAAGTGGCGGGAAGAATGGGGAGATTAGCAGTTACTCATGGAGTAGCAAAGAGGCAGATTTCTCCACATGGGCTATGTCAGACAGGGAACTGAGCAAAGTCAGGCCGGGCGCGGTGGCTCAAGCCTGTAATTCCAGCACTTTGGGAGGCCGAGACGGGCGGATCACGAGGTCAGCTAACACGGTGAAACCCCGTCTCTACTAAAAAATACAAAAAACTAGCCGGGCGACGTGGCGGGCGCCTGTAGTCCCAGCTACTCGGGAGGCTGAGGCAGGAGAATGGCGTGAACCTCGGAGGCGGAGCTTGCGGTGAGCTGAGATCCGGACACTGCACTCCAGCTTGGGTGATAGCGAGACTTGGTCTCAAAAAAAAAAAGGAACTGAGCAAAGTCTTGGGAGCACAAACACGAATCCCTTCAGCTGGCTGGTCAGAGGGTCGTGTGCTCTCTGTTGCCCAAAGGAAGTCCTCACAAGTAGATCCTGGATGCAAGCAATGGATGAGCCCAGGAAGTCAGAGGCTGCAGTCAGCGAACATGGACTGCAAAACTTTCAGTGGGGTTGCTTTAGGACCAGCCTCTTCATCTCCAGGCCCCACTGATCTCTCTCATTCCTCGTTCTTTGCTCTAGGGAATCTCTTTCCTTTCAAGTGAGAGATGGAGGTGGGGAAACATGGCTTTCATTTGTGGTGTTTTCTCCCAAGTACTTTGCTCTTACTAAGAGTTTTTTCTTTTTCTTATCCTTGATGGCCTAGGATTGTGAAACTCAAAGCCAGAGAGATAGATACACATATTTTTTTCAAAACAGATATAATTTACAAACAGTAAAATTCACCTTTGAAAAAAAGGTGGGTGCCATGGGTCACACCTGTAATTCCAGCACTTTGGAGACCAGGGTGAAAGGATCGCTCAGGGCCGGGAGTTTGAGACCAACTTGGGCAACATAACAAGACCCTGTCTCTACAAAAATAATTTAAAAAATCAGCTGGGTGTGGTAGCTCACACGTGTAGTCCTAGCTACTGGGGAGGCTGAGGCTGGAGGATCACTTGAGGTCAGGAGTTCCGGGCTCTGCACCACTGCACTCCAGCCTGGGTGACAGAGTGAGACCTGGTCTCTAAATAAATACATAATTTTAAAGGTGTACAGTTGTACTAGTTCTGACAAATGAATATAATCATGTATGCCTGTCATGCACCACAGTCAAGATAGAGACTATTTTCATCACCTCAAAAAATTCCTCATGTCCCCTTTGTGATCACCTGTCTCCTCCAGCCCCAGCCCCTGACAATCCTGTTTTCTGTTCCTATAGTTTGCCTTTTTCAGAATGCCATACAAAGTGTTTTGAGTCTGGCTTCTTTCACTTACTGTAATGCTGTAGAGATTCATCCATAATGTTGCGTGGATCAGTAGGTTCCTTTCATTGCTGAATAGTATTCCATTGTACGGATATGCCATCATATGTTCACCAGTAGATGAAACATTTGTTTCCAGTTTCTGGCTATTCTGAAAAACCTGCTATAAACATTTGTGAACAGATTTTTGTGGATATTGTGCCTATATTTTCATTTCTCTTGGGTAAATTTCTAAGAGTGGGGTTGCTGGGTCATATGGTAAGGTGGAGGTTTAAATTTATAAGAAACTAGGCCGGGTGTGGTGACTCATGCCTGTAATCCCAGCACTTTCAGAGACCAGGTAGGGGGATCACATGAGGCCAGGGGTTCCAGACCAGCCTGGCCAACATGGTGAAACCTTGTCTCTACTAAAAATACAAAAATTAGTCAGGCATGGTGATGCATGCCTGTATTCCCAGCTATGAAGGGAATAGCTGTATTCTCATCTGTGAAGCTGAGGCACGAGAATTGCTTGAACCTGGGAGGCCGAGGTTGCTGTGAGCCGAGATTGCACCACTGCGCTCCAGCCTGGGCAACAAGAGCAAAACGCTGTCTCAAAAAAAAAAAAAAAAAAAGGATTGCATATTTAAACGAAGACCTCACCCCTGACCCAAAATTACGTTATTTCTTAATGGCTCTAAAACATCATTTGACGGCTGGGCATGGTGGCTCACACCTATAATCCCAGCACTTTGGGAGGCTGAAGCAGGTGGATCACAAAGTCGGGGGATCAAGACCATCTTGGCCAACATGGTGAAACCCCATCTCTACTAAAAATACAAAAATTAGCCAGGCATGGCGGCATGCACCTGTAATCCCAGCTACTTGGGAGGCTGAGGCAGGAGAATTTCGAGGCAGGAGAATTGCTTGAACCTGTGGGGCAGAGGCTGCAGTGAGCCGAGATCGTGCCACTGCATTCCAGCCTAGGCCACAGAGTGAGACTCCATCTCAAAAAAAGAAAAAAAAAAAGGCCGGGTGCGGTGGCTCACGCCTGTAATCCCAGCACTTTGGGAGGCTGAGGTGGGTAGACCGTCTGAGGCTGGTAGACAAAATTAGCCGGGCATGGTGGTGGGTGCCTGTAATCCCAGCTACTCTGGAGGCTGAGGCAGGAGAATCGCTTGAACCTGGAAGGTGGAGGTTGTGGTAAGCCGAGATCTCACCATTGCCATTGCACTCCAGCCTGGGCAATAAGAGCAAAACTCCATCTCAAAAGAAAAAAAAAAAAAAAAAGTCATTTGACATGAAGAGTCATTTAATCCTTTTGAAGAATCATTTTTTTCCTTTAAGTCATGTCACTCCTCACTCACTTCATTAGCATACACATTTGCTATTTATTTATCTGTCTATTTTGAGATGGGGTCTCTGTCACCCAGACTGGAGTGCAGTGGCACGATTTTGGCTCACTGCAACCTCCACCTTCCTGGCCACCTCAGCCTCCTGAGTAGCTGAAACCACAGATGTGCACCACCACACCTGGCTAATTTTCTGTATTTTTGGTAGAGACGGGGTTTCGCCATGTTACCCAGGCTGGACTTGAACTTTTGAGCTCAAGCCATCCACCTATCTTGGCCTCCCAAAGTGCTGGGATTACAGATGTGAGCCACCGTGTCTGGCCAATCTTGCAATTTATAATCTGGGCTATTTAGTTCAAGGCTCCAGTAAGACTATTATGACCTCTCAGAGAGGCTGCTTAACTCAGCATCTATAAATCTCAAGCCTGAATGGAGACTGCAGCCTCCTCCTTCTGCCCGAGTATTGAAAGAAAGGCATTTCTTCCAGCCGTGTATGGGACTGTCACACTGGGGTCTCTGTCTACCCACAGTTGCTTTCTTATACACCCCTGTGTAGCCAATGGAAGGAGCAAAACATCTGGCAGTTTACTCTGAGGGTCTGTGCGTCCCACTTCCTTTCCTCCAAGGAGAAATTGCTGCACCAATCACCAGTCACCTCTGTTTGACCAAATTTGAGAAAGAGCGAGCGGCAGCAGGGAACAGACTGGTGGGACTTTTGAAGAATTCAGGTAATCTATTGACTCGTGGGTAATGCTTACTTTTCGTTTCTAGGCAATAAATCATGACTTACAAGCAAAAGGCTGTTCTGAGTTTTAGACACCATCTGGATCCATTTCCCCCAAGGCCTAGTATCCAGGGTGACCCAGTACAATGGCAAATGTAAAGCCTGCTGAAATTGAGTGCCCGTGTTGGAGAACCAGACTCCAGACATTTGGTTCAAAAAGTGATGGTGACACAATGGGGTCAAGTGAAGCCGTCAGGAAAATAGCTACTAATAATAGCTCATATGTATTGAGCACTCACTCTGTGCCAGACACCAAATGTTCCACATGTACTTTTTTTTTTTTTTTTTTTTTTTTTTTTTTTTTTTGGAGACAGAGTCTTGCTCTGTCACCTAGGCTGGAGTGCAGTGGTGTGATCCTGGCTCACTGCAACCTCCGACTCCCAAATTCAAGCAATTCTCGTGCCTCAGCCTCCCAAGTAGCTGGGACTACAGGCACACGCCACCATGCCTGGTTA
The DNA here is from genome assembly GCF_000951035.1 of Colobus angolensis palliatus. Taxonomy (NCBI): domain Eukaryota; kingdom Metazoa; phylum Chordata; class Mammalia; order Primates; family Cercopithecidae; genus Colobus; species Colobus angolensis. Next base: position 4,402,144 of record NW_012117043.1, on the reverse strand, counting down.
GTTTTTGTATTTTTGTAGAGACTGGTTTTCACCATGTTGCCTAGACTGCTCTCCAACTCCACCCTCCTCCGCCTCCCAAAGTGCTAGGATTACAGGCGTGAGCCGCTGTGCCCAGCCCACATGTACTTGTTCATTAGCCTTCACATTAACGCTCTAAGGTAGGTCCTATTATTAACTCAGTTTTACAAGAAACAGAGGCTGAGATGGTGACTTCTTTCTTTTTCTTTTTTTTCAAGAGACAGGGTCTTGCTCTGTTGCCCAGGCTGGATTGCAGTGGTGCAATCATAGCTCACTGCAGCCTCAAACTCCTGGGCTCAAGAAATCCTCCTGCTTCAGCTTCCTAAAGCACTGGGATTACAGATGTGAACCACCATGGCCAGCCTGGAGTCTATATTTTAGCCACTATATATTCAACCTCCAACCCAAGCCCCACTATAGCAAAAATCCCGAGGGAAATAAGTCCAACAAAGGGAAAATGTGAGGACAAAGTGTTTCCAAGATTTCAGAATCTGCTTTGAAGATCAATTCATTTCAAGAAGCCATTTATTTATTCATTTAACAAATATTAGGCTGGGCACAGTGACTCACGCTTGTAATCCCAGCACTTTGGGAGGCTGAGGTGGGTGGATCACCCGAGATTAGGAGTTCGAGACCAGCCTGCACAACATGACAAAACCCTGTCTCTACTAAAAATACAAAAATTAGCTGGGCACAGTGGCAGGCGCCTGTAATCCCAGCTACTCGGGAGGCTGAGGCAGGAGAATCGTTTGAACCTGGGAGGTGAAGGTTGCGGTGAGCTGAGATCATGCCATTGCACTCCAGCTTAGGCAACAAGGGCAAAATTCCGTCTCAAAATAAATAACAAAATAAAAAAACAAATATTTACGAATACGTACAGATGCTGAGGATACAGCAGTCACAACATAACTATGGTTCCTGCCCTCACAGACCCATCTCTAAGAGGTACAGTTTGTAAAGAGAAAATTACAACAAAAAATAATTTGCTTCGTCAGAGGTCTGAAGGGGTGGTGTCAGAGTAAGAGGTGCCCACATCTGATCGTGAGTGTGCGGAAGGGCTTCCCAGGGGGCGTCTTCGGAGCTGAGTCTCAAAGAATTTGTGGGAATCACCAAATGGACATAGTGTGTGTGTGTAACACGTGCGTGTGCAAATGCACAGGGATTGCACAGAAGAGAAAAGGAAGAGGCATTGTGGGCAGAGGGCACATCTGGCCCAGTCCTCAGACCTGAGACTTCACGTGCGTCTGGTATGCCTGGAACACAGAGTTCAAGGGAAACGGCAGGAGAGAGGATCAGGCCACACAAGGAGGTTGGTGCCAGGTCTTGAAGGGCCCTGTAAGGTGTTTAGGTTTTAACTCATAGGCATCAAGAAGCCATTAAAGAATTTCAAGCTTGTTTCTTTCCTTATGGGGTGGGGGGAAAAAGATTTTTGAGCAGAAGTGTGACATTGTCAGATACACATCACATTTCCACTTGGACAGTTATGGAAGGAAGGACTAGAGAGAGGCACAGAGGCTGGATGGAGGCAGGGAGGTGATTGAGGAGGATGTAGCAATATTGCAGGTGAGAAAAAGTGAAATGCCTAACCCAGGGCAGTGCCTGTGAGGACAGAGAGGAAGAGACAGATAAGGAAGGCCGAGCCATGGGAGTCAAGGGTTGTTTCACCACGAGGTAGTAGCTTGGTGAACTCACAGGCTATGGCTCCACCCAACACTTCCTAGCAGTGAACTTGATCAAGTTGCTTAACCTTAAGTCTCTCCATTAGTAAAATGGGGATAATAATGGCACCTACAGCACAGGGTTGTGGCAAAACTCAAATGAGATCCATGTGCTTAGCACAGTGTCTGGCACAGGAAGTGCTCAGCTACTTTTCTGTTTTTATCCTTTAGTGAGAGGAAGGGAGGGCTCTAGGCTGGGTCCCAGGTTCCTGGCCTGGGTCGTCGCGTGGATGTGCACTAGGCTGAGGGCAGACTCCTGGAGAAGGCTGCAGTACTGAGAACATTGTGAGCTGATCCTCGTGGGCCACGACTAAGATTTGTTGTACTTTTTAGCCCTGAAAGTAATGAATGGTGCTTCTGAATAGCTCCAGGTTCTCTAGAGGAGGAGGAAGACATGGAATAAGTAATCTCTTCCAACAATCCCGTCTAATTTAACAGCATCACCATCCTCCCAGTTTACTAGGTTCAAAATCCAGGAGTCAGCTTTGATTCCTCTCTGTCAATACCCCTCACCCATATCTAACCCCTAGGCAAGTCCTGTTAGCTCTACCCCCAAAAGAGGTCTCAAATCTGACGGGTTTTCATCATCTCCAATGCTACAGCCTGGTTCAAGCCACCATGTCTTGCCTGAACTCTGGCAATAACCTCCTTACCTGGTCTCCTCACTGCCACTCATGCCCCTTATAGTACGTTTCCAAGAATAGCCACAGTGAGCTTTTCAAAGTATAAACCAGACCTTGCTGCTCCTCTGCAATCAGAATAAAACTCAAAGTCTTCAAGGTCCTACATATTCTGTCTGCCACCCGCAGCCTCGTGACCACAAGCACCTGGACATTCTTTCTGTGCCTTGAACACATCAAGCTTGTTTCTGCTCAGGGACTTTGTACTGAGGTATCCTCGCTTAGGATGGTTTTTCCTTGAATTCTCTCATGTCTGGCTTTTTCTCACCCACCAGGTCTCTGCTCAAATGTCAGCCTTTTCTAGCCCCACCTCACCCTTTCCTCCTCCAGTCACTGTTTATCTATTACCTTGTTTTATTTTCTTCATATCACTTATCACCATTTCCTTCCTTTCTTCCTCCCTTCCTTCCTTCCTTCCTTCCTTCCTTCCTTCCTTCCTTCCTTCCTTTCTTCCTCTCTTTTTTTTTTTTTTTTTTTTTTTACAGGGTTGCGCTGTCACCCAGGCTAGAGTACAGTGGCACAATCTCAGCTGATTACTGCAGCCTCAGCCTCCTGGGCTCAGGTGATCCTCCCATCTCAGCCTCCCAAGTACCTGGGACTACAGGTGCGCACCACCACACCCAGCTAATTTTTGTATTTCTTATAGAGACAGGGTCTCATCTATGTTGCCCAGCCTGGTCTCGAGCATTTGAGCTTAAGTGATCTGCCCACCTCGGCCTTCCAGAGTGCTGGGATTACAAAAGTGAGCCACTGCACCCAGCCCTTTCCTTTTTCTTTCTCTTCCTCTCTTTTTTTTTCTTACTTTATCTCTACATATAAGTGGTTTCCACAAGGAATAAGACCTTGTCTCGGTGCCTGTATATCCCACATGCCTTGAATAGTAAGTACGTGGTACATAGTAGGTGCTCCGTAAATATGTATTTTTTGTTTGTTTTTGTTTTTGTTTTCATGAAACGGAGTTTCACTCTTGTTGTCCAGGCTGGAGTGCAATGGTGCAATCTCGACTCACCGCAACTTCCACCTCCTGGGTTCAAGTGATTCTCCTGCCTCAGCCTCCTGAGTAGCTGGGATTACAGGCATGCGCCACCACGCCTGGCTAATTTTGTATTTTTAGTAGAGACAGGGTTTCTCCATGTTGGTCAGGCTGGTCTCAAATTCCCGACCTCAGGTGATCTGCCCACATCGGCCTCCCAAAGTATTGGGATTACAGGCATGAGCCACCGCACCCAGCTGTAAATATGTTTTTGAATTGATAATTAAATGACTGAGTGAAGTAATTACAATAAAGTATCTTATCACGTAGTACAGCCATGGCAGCATTTGTGATGGCTGCTCAACTGTGTATGGGAAATATTTCCATCTGTCTGAGATTTATTTTTTATTTCATTGTAAGTTCTGGAAATATGCTTACCCATGTCTGAGATTTAAATTCAATCCTGCCTGATAGTAAAAATTTGGACTAGACTTTTCTCAGAATTCTTAGCAATCTGGGATTCTGGGAGCCATGCCTTTTCCCAGGTCCCGAAGTGTTCTCCTTTCACCTGGTTCTTAGCAATCCCCAGATTAAAGAGCTCCTGTCAGCTGGGTGCGGTGCGCACACCTGTAATCCCAGCACTTTGGGAGGCCGAAGTGAGCGGATCACTTGAGGTCAGGAGTTCGTGACCAGCCTGGCCAACTTGGTGAAACCTCATCTCTACTAAAAATACAAAAATTAGCCAGGGGTGGTGGCGTGCGCTTATAGTCCCAGCTACTCGGGAAGCTGAGGCAGGAGAATTGCTTGAACCCAGGAGGCAGAGGCTGCAGTGAGCCGAGATGGTGCCACCGCACTCCAGCCTTGGGGCACACTCCAGCCTTGGGGCGACAGAGTGAGACTCGCCTCAAAAAAAATTTTAAAAAAGGGAGCTCCTGTGGCCAAATGGTTTCTGAAATGGAAACCTGGCCACCATTCTTAACGGAGCAATCAGTCACCTTCATAAAAGGCACTGCCAAAATTCTACTCAGATTGTTTTATAGTTGGTGTCACAGCAAAGACTCCCATTTGTGGAGTACATATGACTTCCATCCATCTTGCATGCCTCCTAGCTAATTGCTGTGCCAGCTCTGCAGGAGTAGGTGCTATCCTCCTCCTAATCTTGCATGTAAGGAACCGGAGGCCCAGAGAAGCCCTGTGACTTGCCTAAGGTCACAAAGCTGATAAGAAGGAGCTAGGATTCATCCCAGCTCTGTTTGGCTACAATGTCTGGGCTGCTTTCACAACAATCTAGAGGCCAACTCCTTAACTCGGGGGGCAGATGGCCGGATAGCTACCTAGCTAATGCTAATTTGGGAACACAGTCATGAGATAAAGAGTTATAGAAAGCAGATTCTGTAATTAGCCTGCTGGCCCAGCAGGAATGGCGAGTTTTATCTCCTACAGATCAGAACTATTTGACTTGCAGAGATCCAAGGGCAGGACTGTAGGGTCTCTAGAGAAAAGTGTTTTCAGGTTGGGCCCGGTGGCTCACACCTGTAATCCCAGCACTTTGGGAGGCCGAGGCGGGTGGATCATGTGGTCAGGAGATCAAGACCATCCTGGCCAACATGGTGAACCCCCGTCTCTACTAAAAATACAAAAATTAGCCGGGTGTGGTGGCGGACATCTGTAATCCCAGCTACT
>NW_012117043.1:4377440-4392956 GCF_000951035.1 Colobus angolensis palliatus | reverse complement strand
GCTCACTGCAAGCTCCGACTCCCGAGTTCACGCCATTCTCCCGCCTCAGCCTCCTGAGTTGCTGGGACTACAGGCGCCTGCCACCACGCCCGGCTAATTTTTTGTATTTTTAGTAGAGACTGGGTTTCACCATTCACAGGATGGTCTCGATCTCCTGACCTTGTGATCCACCCGCCCCGGCCTCCCAAAGTGCTGGGATTACAGGCGTGAGCCACTGCGCCCAGCCCCCCAGAATGCTTTTTACTGCACCTCTGGCTGAAGTACCTTTTCATTCTTCTCAGAGCCTTTCATTGAGAGAACTTTTAACTGAGCAGAAAGAGGAAATCCCAAGTCCTTAAATGTAACCTCCTCAGAGAGGTCCTCCCTCACCTTCTCATCTAAATCAGACACCTTCTCCTCCCCATCGTTATTCTCCATCACTGTCCCCAAGTCCTTCTCTCAATAACATTGCTCACACTTTGCAATTATTTATGTATTCATTTTCAAGTTCTTTGTCTGGCTCTTCCCCTAGGGCAGACACAGTCTTGTTTTATTCAGCAATGTGCATTCAGAACCTAGAACAGTGCTGGCACAAGGTAAATGTTCAAAAACTATTTGCTGAGTGACGGCAGGAGTGAATGGTGTTAGGGTAGCTGATCCTTAAATTGGGCGGTCTTTGTGGCATGTAAATAAGTGATGGTGTAGGCCGGGTGTGGTGGCTCATGCCTATAATCCCAGCACTTTGGAAGGCTGAGCGGGGAGGATCACTTGAGGCCAGGAGTTTGAGACCAATCTGGGTAATGTGGTGAAACCCTGTCTCTACAAAAAAATTTTCAAAATTATCCAGACATGCTCTTGTAGACTCAGCTACTCAGGAGGCTGAGGTGGGAGGATCACCAGAACCCAGGGAGGTCAAGGCTGCAGTGAGTGTTTGCACCACTGCACTCCAACCTGGGCGACAGAGTGAGACCCTATCTCAAAAAAAAAAAAAAAAGAAAGAAAAGACAGTGTTCTCATTCCCTCAGTATCTGTGTGCAGGTAGACTCCAGGCTAGAGTTAACACAAAGGACATGAGGACCACTCTCTTCGCTACTGAGGTGAGGGGCGTTCTGGGCTTCCTCTGTGGCAATGAGCCCAAGTCAATTCAGTGCCCGCTCTCTCCTCTGCCACAGAAGCCCCTAGTGAGCTGGGGGCAATGTTGGGTGAGGGGAGGTCATGGGGGGGCTGGCCCCACTTTGTGCTGCCAGCAGTGCTGGCTGGCTCCATCAGATATATGTGAGCTCTTGGCAAGCAAGAGGGAAGAGAGCTGTGGCAAGAACAAAGTCCGACCCCACCCCCACCCCACCGGACTTGCAGGCTGCTCAGGGACACTGACTGGGACTGGGCTAAAGAGACCATTATTTGTCATCTAATAATCAGGTGTCTGGGGGCAGGTTATTTCTCAGCAGGTTGAAAAACAGGCATCCATGATATTTCGTTTCTCCTTTGGCCTTCCTGATAGCAGGGTTCACCCAGAGGCCTGGCTGACCTGGTTCTTTTAAGGGGGACCTTGAAGTATAGATAACCACCCCGCCTCATGGAAGCCCTTCTGTACCCTTGGCTTGCCCATAGTTTTCTTGGTGCCATCCTTTGGGACTTTTTTTTTTTTTTTGAGACAGAGTCCCCTTTTGTCATCCAGTGGCACGATCTCGGCTCACTGCAACCTCCGCCTCCTGGGTTCAAGCGATTCTCCTGCCTCAGCCTCCCCAGTAGCTGGGACTACAGGCGCCTGCTACCACACCCAGCTAATTTTTGTATTTTTAGTAGAGATGGTGTTTCGCCATGTTGGCCAGGCTGGTCTCGAACTCCTGACCTCAGGTGATCTGCCCGCCTCGGCCCAAAGTGCTGGGATTACAGGCATGACTCACCGCACCTGGCCTATGAACTGTGAGACTTCTGAGAACTGTTAGTAGGGAAGATAAATGGAGCCAGGGGACGCCTCACTTTGGCTTCAGTGGAACCCATCGTGGTCCAGATTGGGCCACTGTTTGGAATTTCTGAATAGTATGAATCCAGAGGAGAGAAACAACATTCTGCTTGTTCTCATGGGCCCTCATACCAGAGATGTTTACGTCATGGGCCTGCAGTTTAGAGGTGCTGGTCATGTTTCCCCACCAGTGTGAGGGGTTTGGATGGTCTTGGCTTATCCTCACATTTCCCCATTTTTTATATTTTTGAAAAGAAAATTAAGATAGTTTATTGATCACCTACTATATTCCAGGCACAGTACTTGGCATACTTTCCAAAGTTGTCTCATTTCATTTGCATTAAAATCATTTCAGGATACATTATTATCCCTTTATATACATAAGAAGATGGAGGTTCAGAAAAGTGGAATAAATTTACTAAGCCCTCTCAGCTCAGAGGTTAAGTGAGAATTTGAATCCAGGATGTCTGGCTCCTAAACCCGTATGTTCTGCCCATTCAGGGCCCACAAGGGATGGGAAGGCTGGAACAAATTACAGGGTGGCCTGACTTCATTGCTTCTCAGTATGATCTAATGCTAAAGCACATTTAGCTTGTTTGCTTTTCCTGGGGAGAAACACAGGAAGGGAAGAGGGGTGGAGTAAAAAATATTATTTTTTTTTTGCTGGTACTCAATCTGTTCTGAGCATCCCATCCCATCTGGGCAATCTGAGCCTTCTTTTTTTTTTTTTTTTTTGAGACGGAGTCTCACTGTATTGCCCAGGCTGGAGTGCAATGGCACGATCTTGGCTCACTGCAACCTGTGCCTCCTGGGTTCCAGTGATTCTCCCACCTCAGCCTCCCAAGTAGCTGGGATTACAGGTACCCGCCATCATGCCCAGCTAATTTTTGTATTTTTGTAACAATGGGGTTTCACTATGTTGGCCAGGCTGGTCCTGAACTCCTGACCTCAGGTGATCCGTGATCCACCACCTTGGCTTCCCAAAGTGCTGGGATTACAGGGGTGAGCCACTGCACCCGGCCCTGAGCCTCTTTAAGTAGGCCACTTTGTTACTGTCCTGACGGAGAAAAGGTGACGCTGGTAGGGGCTAACCCCAGTTTGGTCTAGAACTGGCCATTCCAGTGAGCTGAGGGGTCTGCATAATTGGATAAGATAGCCACACTTTTTCAGTCCTGCCCAAGAATATCGGTGAGAATAAAATAAAAGTTAGCCTGCGTCCGTGTCTCCTGCCCTAAACAAAGGGAAGCTCAGTGAGACAGAACCCCCAAAGCAGTGACTTGTCTTGCAGGCCAATGACTTTGTCTCCCCAACCTCTCTGCAGCTGCTCTGGCCTCTGCTTTCTGGGATGGAGCCTCCGCTTTGGGGGCCCTCCACAGCCCAGCTCCAGGAAGGTGACTGCTTCCTGGTTTGAGATGTATTATTAAACTGTAATCATACTGTGGATGGAGTCAGCCAAAGCAGTGGCTATTAATAGGGAGGTGAAGAAAGCTGACTCAGAAGGAAGCTGACTTAGGCTAGAAAGGAGAGCCTGGCCACCTTGGCCTACAATTCTCAGCAGGAGGTCAGTGAGAGAGACCTGAGCTCACTTCGTTCCTGGGCAGGAGTCCCATTATCTGGATTTCTCAACTTTGGAAATAGAAACCCAAAGCAGTCCTGATCAAAGGGATATTGAGCTGTCTTTCCCAGGTCCTTGGGGAGTCTCCGAGCCCTTGAGTACTGATAGCTTAAACAGCTATGACTCAGCAGAGCGACAACTCTTCCCTCCGGACGTCATGGGTAGATGAGACTTGGAAAGGGGCCCTGGGACTCCATTTCTGTGACCTCCCTCAGCTGAGAAGCCAGTGCTGAGCCAGCCCTTAGCTGGCTGGACATACCCAAATAGGGAGATTCTGTTTCTGGCTCCTTGGAGGTGACCATTTTCATTTCAGGTGAAGGACCACAGTAAATGAAGGGCAGGGTGCAGGAGGGCCTCACACTGTGGGGGAAAAGGACATTTTTAGCAATGTCTTCCAATGCCATGCATTTCTCAGAGAGTTCAGACTTTAGCCGTCTGGCAGGCCCCCCATCGTCAGGTAGCTGGAAGCAGGACAGATCCCTGAATCTGGCTCAGGATATGCCCTGGAGAAGCAGGACTGCCCCTGGATGCACGATACCCCCCACTCTGCAGCAGCCACCAAACAGCCTTCACACACGCGGCTTCAGCTCGCTCTCACCAACCCCAGGAGGTGGGTGGTATCAGCCCTCTTAGCTAGCAAGGGAAACAGATTTCAAAAAGGTGAAGTGAGTTGGTCACACAACTAACAGGTAACAACGATGGGAATAAAACCTCAGTCTGTCTGCCACCGGAGGAAAAGCCAGGCAGGAGCTGCCCTTGTGCCCCAGGCACAAGCCCATCTGTACCACTTCCACCTAGACCCAGGTGTCCCCGACTTTGTCGCTCGCTACCCAAGTGCTCACACTGAGGCCAGGGTGGTGAAGCTCTGGCGTGTGTTGGGTAGGGGTGCTAAGAGGTTGGGGGAGCGCTATGTCATTCTCTTGCCTTTCTTTCAGGTGGGTGGGGTTGCCGAGGTATGTCTTCTCAAACTGGAAGATTCATTTTAGTTCCTGGATCTCCGTAGAAGGAGGTTCGGATGGAGATAGGACGTGGGAGGTGTTTTCTCTTCCTCCCTAAAAATACTTATTAAGCACCTCTTGGTTTCAGCTCTGGGCAGCCTGGGCGCTTTCAGATTATAGAACAATTTCATGACACCATGGATCTGGTATTTTTCTCTGCTGTTTTTCACATAGTCTTAATATAGTTTTACCTGATAAGAACTATTCACATGTGTATATCTTTTTAGAGTTCTAAGACAGCATAATCTACATACTTATATGTACCTATAAAATATCTTTTTACAGAATAAAGGGCATGCTATTAAAGAATGACTTTTCTTCCACTGATTGTCATGTGGCTCACTTCCTGAACCTGAAGGAGGTTCCAGAACTCCACACACCGGGTCCTGAGCTCTAGCAAGTAGCTGAGGGAAGAATTTTTAGCCCCCAGCTGCTAGGGGTTCTCAACACAGAAGCAGGACCAGACCAGGCTTTTGGGAATTTATTCATCATTTTACAGCCATCATGGCCTATCCAGAGCGGGAGTGCTGGAGAGTCATTTCCTGACCGTCAGGCTCTGAGCTATTGTTCTGGGGTCTTGCATACTCTTTTGGTCAATTATTTTTTTCTGCCTTTAGCCACACAAGCAACAGGATGGCGCAGCATCCAGGTTCAGAAAGCTGCCTCCTCTCACTTAGTCAAAGTTAATTAATTCTCACTGTACCTTGAACTAGGTCAGCTGCAGGGCTGTGCTGGGCCTGACCTGCTGTCAGGGGAGGGCTTTTCTCATCTGTCTCTTGATGTGCTGTCCTGGGCAGGGAAAGTGGGAAGGAGGTAGGTTTCACCTTTGCATGGGATCATCTCTCCTCCTTTCTTCCGGGGAGGTGACCATTTTCAGATCTGTGGGTGGGGAGGAAAATCTTCTCTTCCAAAAATAATCTCTCTGCAGTGGGGTTTGAAGCTGGACCAAGCTGCTAGCGCTATTTTTACCCAGCTTGCAGTTCAGGGTGTAAATAGCAACTCTGGCTGTTTTTTCCCACAGCTGACAACAGAGTCAACCTCTTTGAGGCAGGAGCATTCTGGCATTTTGCACAGAGAAAACAGAACACAATTTGCCCTCGGGCCCAGCTGATGATTCCTGGACTGTGGGGTCGGTATCCAGGGCTGGCACCTCCACGATTCTGTTATCTTGGTCTCCACTATAAACACCAGGCCCCATGAGAGCTGCTGGGCTGAGGCTCATTTAAAGAAGCTTCCTGCGGAATGATGAGGGAAAAGGCAGGTCCGTAAATCCCCGCCTGCGCCCGCCGAGGGTTCCAAGAGCATGAGCGGCTCCAGGCTCCAGCTGGCTGTCCCCCTTGCCCTCCTTCTTGCATTAGCAGGCACTTCCTCTAAGACTGCTGCCCTGGGAGGGTTTCTTGCAAACCCACTAGTTCTGAAGAAAGACAGAGAAAACATCCACTTAAGGCTGCCCAGATGACAGCATGTCTCTAAAAATATTTAAGTCTCCTAGTGTTCGAGTGATTGAAGGCCCCACAGCCTTCAGCACTGGCGTCATTTAGAGGTCATGGTGAAAGGACTGGCTCCCGCCTTGCCCCCATTTAAGCAGAAGCTGCGAGAAAGCTCCCAAAGCCTTGGGTCATGTCTCTAACAGGCACGGGTGAGTGGGAAGTTCAGCCTCATAGAAGGCCCCTTGCTGGTGTGGTTCATGAGGACCATAAACTTGCAAAGCTGAGATGCGCCCATCACGGTGAGCAATTCTCTCTATTGCTTCTCTTCTGGGGAATGAACAGGCTTCATATGCTTTTCCCTGAGGCCAGGTTTCTTACCCAAATCTGTCCCTGGAGTCTTTGGTCTGAAATAAGAAAGGAGTTTTGAGTCAGCAGGAGAGCCAGAACCTGGCCAGCCTCATAGCCTCAGTCAGGATGCGTTAGCAGAGCCCTTTGCTCAGCAAAAGCATAGCTCGGTGAGTCTCTAGATAGTGTGTTTTTCAGGCTAAAGTATCTCCCTACACAGCAACAGGAGTACACAGCAACTCCTTGTGGAGCTGCCCGTACTCTTCCCCCGGGTACACATCAATCAATCGAAGTATTTCTCAAATATCTACCCCATACCCAGAACTGGGCATTTAGGTACGTGGTTCAAGTTTCAGATTCTTCCAGCAAATGGTTTGTATGGGGTAAGAAAAAGGATTAGAGGTCAGGAAGGCAGTGGAGTAATCCCCAACTCTGCCTTTTTAAAAGCGGTTTCAGTTGCGCATCCTTGGAATTGATTCTGGGCAGCTGTTAATTGCAAAACTCACTGCCAATTATCGATAGCTAAAGTGGCATTGGAGAGCTTCTCATGGTAAAAATAGGGGCAGGTAATAGATGAGAAAATAGCTTTACATTTGAGAAGAGAGGATGGGAACATACTGTCTCAATCTTGCTGTGTTCAAGGTTTCCTTTGTCAGCCTGGGTTCTCTCCCCGGACTGGCCAGCAAAGTCTACTTAGTGACCTCCAGCAAATAGCCCACCACCAAGCTACTTAAGATTAGAGCAAAACTTTGTCTTGGCAGCAAGAACAGAGGGGATCCTGCTGAGTTCAGGGCATCCTGGTTCTCACCGGGCTCAGTCACATTAAACAGCCAATACCAGTTTTAGGAAAACCCATGTTGAATGTTAAATGTACTTTTGCCTCATTTGGGGGGTTATGATTGTCCAATTCAGCTGGTAGTTTGTGCACCAAACTTCAAATCGACAAACGGTGGTTATTCAAGGAAGTTTCTTGAAGCCTAGATGGTACATGTTTACCTTAAAAAGCAAAACCATAAAACAGAAACAGGAAAAAGTTCCCTGGTGAGTAAAACCAAAAGCATGTGGTAGACAGACACAATGCAGGCCTGAGTGTTTTGAACAATGCTCATGGCCCCAGCCTTGACACTGGGGAAACTGGGAACGTGGTCACAGACTTCCTATGTCAAGTGTTTCCCTGGATTTCCTGGAATCCAACTCGAAGTGCCACTTCCCCTGGTGCCACCAAGGAGTTAAGCTTTGGTTCTGTTCTCCCATGACTAAGAATGCTCTGTGTGGCTCCGAGATCATCCAGAAAGAAACTGACAGCCGGCGTGGGAAGTGTGTGAGCTTTCAGCGCTCTTGAAATGCCTTTGATGGGCATGGTGAGAGAGCAAAAGGCTTATTGCCACCTAGTGCCCCTGATTGTGTAATTTCGTCGTGAATTCTTGTTTCTTCTTTTGAATTTTGCATAATTTCAAATGAAGATCTCCAACTCCTTGGGGAGCTTGATTCTGTGATGTGTGAGTTATTCTATGGAGCTATTCTATATTTTAGACAGCAAACATATCCCACCACTTGGAAATATCGCCCATTTTGATTGAAAACAAAGTAGAATCAATTGACCTGACCAAATCACACGTGGTGTGTGCGAGGGAGGGAGACTGGCTCTTCCCGCTCCTGATGTTTTCTTTCTTCTGAAAAGAGTCCAAACACTCCTGGCTTCTCTCCGCCTGCCCCCTCTTCCCTGAGAAGGAGGAGTGGTTTAATATGACTGGTGAGTTTGGAAGGAGGAACTGTGCCTTATATCATCCTCTCTTCTTTTCTTCTTGGGAGCAAGCTTCGCTCCCGCGGGGTGGGAAGGGGAGGCCCGTTCCAGCTCAGCTGCCTGTCATCAAGCCGCCAAGTCTGCCTGATTCTGAAGTTGAGTATCGGGAAGCTCGTTTGTCTGATGATATAAGCCACGTTCTCTAATATCAGCTTTATCAGTAGAAAAGGTTATTTTTGTTCCTCATCTAGCTTGCTGCTATCTTCTGATTCAATTCAAAATTCACAGAGAAGGGAGCAGACTGCTATTTTGGGGCCTCCTCAAAGACCCCAATGTATTTACTGGAAGATTTCCTGTGATTAGGAAAATGCCAGTGTTGGGGTAAGGTCCGACTTCTAGATCCACATCATCACTTTCTTACAGAACACCAGATTCCTTAGCTGTCAGCTGAGTAAAAGAGAGTTTATGGGTGTTCCTTGCAGCTAAAATGCATCCATTCAAAAGTTATTTATTGAATCCTTACTATGTGCCAGGGAACACAGAGGTGATCAAGAGAAACACAGTCTTGGGCCGGGCGCGGTGGCTCACGCCTGTAATCCCAGCACTTTAGGAGGCCGAGCTGGTTGGTCACTTGAGGTCAGGAGTTTGAGACCAGCCTGGCCAACATGGTGAAACCCCATCTCTACCAAAAATACAAAATGTCAGCTGGGTGGGGTGGCAGATACCTGTGGTCCCAGCTACTCGGGAGGCATAGGAACAAGAATCACTTGAACCCAGGAGGCGGAGGTTGCAGTGAGCCAAGATCAGGCCACTGCACTCCAGCCTGGGCGACACTAGTGAAACTCTGTTTCAAAGCAAAAAAAAAAAAAAAAAAAAGAAAGAAAGAAAGAAAAAAGAGAGGGAGACACACTCTCTGCTGTCACACAGTTTATAATTTAACTAGGGTGTATCCATTTAAAAGTTTAATGTTTCAAGTGAAAGAAAACAACCTCAAATAGGCTTGGGTAATACAGGAATTTATTGTCTCACTGGAGATCCAGGCACAATTTGATCCAAGATTCAAACGGCATGGATCCATTTCTTGGCTCTGCTTCCTCTGAGTTGGATTCATTCTTTAGCCACCACATGTTGGAACCCCTCTCTCCTGGCAGCTTCAAGCTTTCCAAGACGGCTGCAGCAGATCTAAGACATACCATTTACCAGGCTGACAAGAGTCCAAGTTCCAGCAATCCCTGGGGGTCCATCCCGAGAAGGCCATCTCAGGTTATAGACCAGCGTAAATCAGGAGCTCACAGGACAGAAGACACTGATTGGCTCACACCCAGTGGGGCCCTCCCCCTGATATGGGAGACTTGGGCTCTTTCCAATTCCAAAAATTTGGGTACCTATTTGGAAGGGAGAAAGGGCCACAACCGATAACTGTTTATGATAGAAGGAAAAACAATAAATAAGCTTATAGTTCTGCTCTGAGGGAATCATTCAGCCTGCAGAAAATGGAGACATCTCATTACTACCTGGAGAGTCAAACGCAGGCCTGGGGATCCAGAGATGTATTTGGATTCCAAATTCTGTGTGGGTCCCTATACACAGCTGACCCTTGGGGACACTGTAGAGGTTGATACATGATAGACTTTGCTCCTTGATCTGTCCCTTCAGTAGTTACCCTTAGGCTGTATTCTGCTGTGTGATCGCTTTTCCCTTACGTACTTATTTATTCATTTGAGATGGAGTCTCACTCTGTCACCCAGGCTAAAGGGCAATGGTGCAATCTCGGGTCACTGCCACCTCTGCCTTCTGGGTTCAAATTATTCTCCTGCCTCAGCCTCCCAAGTAGCTGGGATTACAGGCGCATGCCACCATACCTGGCTAATTTTTGTATTTTTGGTAGAGATGGGGTTTCACCATGTTGGCCAGGCTGGTCTCGAACTCCTGGCCTCAAGTAATCTGCCCGCCTTGGCCTCTCAAAGGGCTGGGATTACAGACATGAGCCATCACAGAGGATAGTATGTGCCTGAGAGAGATGCTAAAAGGATGACTGAGATGATATTCACAAAGTACGTGGTGCAAGTCACCAAATAAACCTAAGCTATCTGTTGGCGTGTGTTTATTATGCTTTCAGATTTAAGGACATTCAGCTGATGGTTTAGGGGCTAAACATTAACCACAGCGGGACAAGTCAACACAGCATGAGCTGTGAGCCATGAAGATACACAGGCCTTCGGTGTTCTAAGTTCCACAGACCTGTGTGAAAAACATAACCAAAATGGATTGAAAACGGACAGAAATGCCGTCAAACATGCAGGGTAGAGAGAGTGCTCCAGTTAAGACCTCGGCCAGTTCTTTTTTTTTTTTTTTGAGACAGTGTCTTGCCCTGCTGCCCAGGCTGGCGTCCAATGGCACGATCTCGGCTCACTGCAACCTCCTCCTCCTGGGTTCAAGCGATTCTTGTGCCTCAGCTTCCCGAGTAGCTGGGATTACAGGCACACGCCACCACGCCCGGCTAAGTTTTTGTATTTTTAGTAGAGACAGGATTTCACCTTGTTGGCCATGCTGGTCTCGAACTCCTGACCTTGTGATCTGCCCGCCTTGGCATCCCAAAATGCTGGAATTACAGGCGTGAGCCACCACGCCCGGCCCTTGGCCAGTTCTTAAGAGGCACGAGTACTTGCTAAGCAAGTTGAAGTGCCAGTGGTGCCTGAGCAATCCTTTATTTCTTCATTCAGCAAACATTTTTTGGGGTATCTTCTATACAGAAGCTATAATAAAAACAGACAATCAGTTTATGAGGCAGGCACTTAAATCCTTCTTAGAGGCTGGGCGCGGTGGCTCATGCCTGTAATCCTAGCACTTTGGGAGGCCGAGGCGGGTGGATCACGAGGTCAGGAGATCGAGACCATCCTGGCTAACACGGTGAAACCCTGTCTCTACTAAAAATGCAAAAAATTAGCCGGGCGAGGTGGCGGGCGCCTATAGTCCCAGCTACTTGGGAGGCTGAGGCAGGAGAATGGTGTGAACCTGGGAGGTGGAGCTTGCAGTGAGCCGAGATCGTGCCACTGCACTCCAGCCTGGGCGACTGAGCAAGACTCCTCTCAAAAAAAAAAAAAAAAAAATCCTTCTTAGAATAAAGAAGGGAACTCCCTTTATAAATAGGTAAATTATTATAAAAGTTATATGCAAAGCTAAAATGAACTAAAGATCTATTATACAAGAGACAGAAAAGAGAAAACTAGTTACAGTGTTTGGGTGGCGGCTGGAGAAGAAGTGAGCTATACCTGGGATGGAATGAACAGACTTTGTGTTAAGTCATAAACAAAGATACAGGGGTAAGTGGAGAGATAGCAATCAATTATATGAAGTCTTATTTGGTTGCTGAAAGAAATGTGACCCAGTCCTCTGAATGCCCTACAGCAGCAGTTTATGTGTACCTCGCCTACTGCTCTTATTCTAACTTGTATCACAGTCGGTTATTTATTCATTCAATTATTTGGTTACTCATTGAACATTGATGCAAGGCTTGATATGTGCTAAGTATTGTGCCAAGGGCCAGGATACAAAATAGAGTGAGACATGGTTTCTGTAGCTCAGTCTAGGAGGGGAGGAGGCATATAAAACATAATTATAGCCTGAGCACAGTGGCTTCCACATGCAATTCCAGCACTTTGGGAGGTCAAGGTGGGAGGATTACTTGAGGCCAGGAGTTGGAAATTGCAGTACTCTATGATTGTGCCATTGCATTCTAGCCTGAGTTACAGAATAAGACCTTGTCTCTAAAAGAAAAAATATATATAATCTAACATGAGAGGTGCTATAATAGAAATACGCCCTGAGTGCTTGGAGGTGAAGTCTTCCCAAACGAAGTGATATTTGAATGGATCTTGACAATAACAGGAGTTTCCTAGGCTGAATTTCCAAAGTAGCTGGAAAGCCCCTGAAAGAGGAGCCAGAATGGTGTGTGAGGAAATGCTGAGTGGTTTGGTATATGGGGATCTTTGGGTATGTAGGGAGAGTGTCAGCAGAGGAGGCTGAAAACGTAAGTGGGGTAAAAGGTAAGTCACATAGAGCTTCATAGATCTTGCTGTGGGCTTTGAACTGTGTAGACAAAAGGATTTGTTGAAGAATTTTAAGTAAATGATTGACAAGATCAAATTTGGGCTTTAGAAAGACATTCTGGCAGCAGTCTGAAGGAAGAGTAGTAGTGGGGAAGGACTGGAGGCCAAGAAATCAACAGGGAGGCTATTTCACTAGTCTACGTGAAAAGTGATAACATCTTGATGATTGAAAAAGAGGGAACAGAATGGGTTCAAGGAAGAACTGAGAGATTAAATCAACAAGGCTTGGTTAGTGGTTGGAAGGAAGATGATGTAGGGAAAGAAGGCATTAAGAATGACTTGGGGCTGGGTGTGGCGGCTCACGCCTGTAATCCCAACACTTTGGGAGGCTGAGGTGAGTGGGTCCTTTGATCCCAGGAATCGAGGCTAACCTGGGAAACATGGCTGAAACCTCATTTCTACAAAAAAAAAAAAAGCAAAAAATTAGCCAGGCTTGGTGGCACGTGCCTGGAGTCCCAGATACACAGGAGGCTGAGGTGGGAGGATCACCTGAGCCCAGGAGGTTGATGCTGTGATGCACAATGATTGAGCCACTGTACTCTAGCCTTAGCCTGGGTGGCAGAGTGAGACCCTGTCTCAAATAAATAAATAAAAGAATGACTTAGAAGCCACTAGCCCATGCAGCTGAGGAAACAAAAGTGCCATTAACCACAGTAGGGTATAGAAGAACAGGAGGAAAGATAAGGACAGGATAACGACATGCTGTGTTTAAGATGCCCGTGTGACATTCAAGTGGACAAGCCCCACTGGCAGTTGGAAATCTCTGCCTAGAGTTAATGAGAGAGCTGAAGGCTAGAGACTGAGCTGGGAATAAATAGGTGCCGAGGCTATGGACATAAAGGGCATACACCTACCAAGTACAGCTGGAAAGTGAGAAGATAAGAGACACCAGCACAGACCCTACAGAGCACTAACATAAATGGATTGATCAAAGGGGAGCCAGAAAAGGAAAGTAAAAAGAGGTGTCCAGAGAACAGCCAGGAGAACTGGCAGAGACCAACATCTTAGAAGGCACAGGAGACAAGAGAAGGAGGAGGCAGTCAAGTAGGTCAGAGCTGCTGAGAATTCTAGTGTAGCATTTGTGACATTTCCCCATTAAAGAGCAAAGCCTGTGACAGTAGGAACTCCTGGCACAGTACTTTGTATAAAGCAGGCAGTATCTGTGCCATGATCTATAGATACACATATAGATGTACCAATTTGGAGACTGCTAGTAACTGCTAGATGCCCAGAGACCTCAAATCTGGAAACATCGCAATTTTAAAGTGTTATTTTAGGGTCAAATTAGCAATAAAAACCGTACAATATTAGAAGAGATTCTACCTTTCCTCAAATTCCATTAAAAATTACTACTACCGCCTTGTGTATTTCTTTATATTTGGTCTTCAGGAGAAGATACATGGTCAGCAATATAAAAGGAGGAAGCTGGGGTAATATAATTTATCAGAACAGAGGAGTTCAGTTGCAGTTGCTAGAACACAGAAATTGGTGTCAATGTGTTTGGCCTTTATGAAAGTCTTTCTAAGGGCAACATCATGGTATTTTAGGAACTAAGCAATTTCTTCCTCCTCTTCCTCCCCCTCCCCCTTCCCCTCCTCCTTCCCCCTTTCCTCCTCCTCCTTCTTCTTCTTCCTCCTCCTCCTCCTCTTTCTTATTCCTCATTCTGTTGCCCAGGCTGGAGTGCAGTAACCGTGGCTCACTGCAACCTCTGCCTCCCAGGTTCAAGCAATTCTCATGCCTCAGCCTCCCGAGTAGCTGGGACTACAGGCACGTGCCACCACACCCAGATAATTTTTTGTATTTTTAGTAGATACGGGTTTTTGCTATGTTGGCCAGGCTAGTCTCGAGCTCCTGACCTCAAGTGATTCACCTGCCTCGGCCCCCCAAAGTGCTGGGATTACAGGCGTAATCCACTGCACCCAGCCAGCGATGTCTTCTTCAAATGTCATACAATGTTACAGTTCTTTTTCATTTGCCCATTCTTTCAATGTTGAGGACCTCATATGTTCGAGACACTGTGCTAGGGGCAAAAGACATCTTTCCATCCCTCAAGGAGCTCACAGTTCAGTGGGAGACATAGACAGGGGAATACAATGGAAATATATTGAGAAGTGCTGTGCCAGAGGTAAGCACAGTGTGCAAATGAAGACAGCGAAAGACAACCTAACTCAGAGGGCAGCAAAGGAGGGCAGTGGCGTAAAGTCTTTCCAGAAGAGACAATGCCTGCCAGGTGTTACAAGGAGGGACAAGCTTCCAGATCAAGGAGACAACAACTGTGAGAAAAAAAAAAAAAATTCAATATGACTGAACACAGAGTACAAGGAGGGGAAGAGTGAGAGATGAGTCGGATGGGCAGGTACCTCATCAGACCCCGGAAGCCCTTCTAAGGATTCGGCGCTTGAGCCTAAAAGCAATGAGGAGATGCTGAATGATTATGTTAGAGGACTTCAAAGGAAGTCCTTTGCTTCTCATATTTTTCTTATTTCCCATTCTCTCTCTCTCTCTCTTTCTTTTCTTCCCTTCCTTCCTTCCCTTCTTCTTTTCTTTTCTTTTTCTTTCCTTCTTTCTTTCTTTCTTTTCTTTCTTTCTCTCTTTCTCTCTCTTTTGAAATTGCAGCTGATCTGGTCTATACCTAAAGAGAATAACTGCAAGGGATTTATTTACAGTATGTCCATGGTTTGGTGGAGAAAAAGATGGAGCTAATCCCTGAAACCTGACTTTTGATGGCAGTAAGTAACAAAACGAGAGGATCCCAGGAATAATTCCTATCTCCCACAGACTTTTCTTCCATCTGAATCTGGAGATGCCTGTGTTCGATTTTAATGAGGAGGCTGTTACCTCCAAGGTGTGGACAGGAACCTTTTTTTTCTGGCCAAACGAGCAAAGAAAGGAATCTTAATTAAAAAGAGGTCTACGCTCTTGCTGCTTGAAACTGGGTCCCTGGAGCAGTAGAATCAGCTTCCCCTGGGAACTGGTTGTACAGACAGAAACCTGAAGCTCCACCCCAAACATACTGAATCCAAAACTGCGTTTTAAACAAGATGGCTGGGTGATTCCATGCACATTCAAGTTTGAAAAGCCCTGATCTACAAGATAGGAAGACTGCCTAGTTGGTAAAACTTAGGGCACTGTGTTGCAATCTGTGTTTTATTTTGCATGACTGATTGATGAGTAATCAGTTTGTCAGCCTCTATGACTACTAATATATGTCCAAAAGCAAACTCAACCAGAGGCTAAACCCTTTCTACTCTACTGTACATTTCTAAGAAATCTCCACAGAGCCCACGATGTTGTGATCCATTGAAATACAAGACTTGCTCCCTGGCTGAT
>NW_012117043.1:4374375-4376473 GCF_000951035.1 Colobus angolensis palliatus | reverse complement strand
TTTTTTTTTTTTTAAAGCAGAGACAGGGTTTCACCATGTTGCCCAAGCTGGTCTCAAAGTCCTGAGCTCAAGCGATCCACCCACCTCGGCCTCCCAAAGTGCTGGGATTATGGACATAAGCCTCAATGGTTTTTCTTTAATATATCAAGTCTCTAGTTGACTCCTTATGAAGAAAAGAGAATTCGCTGTTGTTGGGAGCAAAATGTCTGTTGCAGTTAGTCTCTGTCCAGGAGTCGTGCCCTCCTGAATATAAACTCAGGGCCAGAGCCAAGACTTTAATTTGTGAAGCACAAGTATTGATTTGGTGACACCATTGTCTTCTCCTGATGCTATTCCTATCAACCCAAATTATCTGTGTGAACACAGGAACCATTTTTTTCCGGGTGTGCTGGGCAGCTGGTGACAAGCTGCTTGCCGATAGGCCCTGACAGAGATGAACACTTGGCTGCTGTTGGGCAGTCAACACTATCCTTGCCAGGGCATTGCTGGGCAAAGGAATCTACAGCCCTGAAGCTGATGAGCATACACCACCCCAACAGACCCAGTGCTCCACGCTGATTTCAGCAACCCACAGCAAGGCTCAGACAAGGGAAGAGGCTCTCAGCTTATGGGTGAACTATTCCTTTTGTTTTGTTTTGAGACAGGGGCTTGCTCTGTCATCCAGGTAGCATGATCTTGGCTCACTGCATCACTGCAGCCTGTCTTCTGGGCCCAAGCGATCCTCCTGCCTCAGCCTACGGAGTAGCTAGGACCACAGGCGTGTGCCAACATGCCCAGCTAATTAACAAAATTGCAGAGACAGGGTCTCCCTGTGTTGCCCAGGTTGGTGTTGAACTGGGCTCATGCAATCCTCTCGCCTCAGCCTCCAAAGGTGCTGGGATTACAGGCATGAGCCACCATACCCAGCCTGGGTAAACTCTTCTAAAGAACTATATAAAGGGTATTATGTCCCCCCAAATGATCCGGAGTCTCATTTCCTGGTGTTGCTTCAGGAAGCTGTGGGGTCAGCTCCCCTTGTGTGCTTCCCCTCAGGTGCCCAGGGGGCTGCTCTGACAGTCTTCACTTCATCCCACTGTTTCTCTGGGACAACTCTTTAGGTTGCCACATATGTGCAAGGATAAGGAGGATACAATCACACCACCTCATTTGGAAAATACGCGCTGAGACTCTTGATTTCATCTTCTGTGGAATGACTTTTACTTTGCAAACGAAATCTGGATGTTAAGACGGGAACAACCGCAAGTTCCCCATTTTCATGTTAACTCCTGGCCCTCGAGGATGATTAACTTTAGAAACTGAAAACGCATTTGGGCTAATCGTTTATGAGATCTGATTAAGAGCTTTACAGAGAAGATTTGCACCAGTGTTAAGAAAGGCTCTAGCAATTCAGGAGAATGCACATGTAAGGGATTTCCTTCCACCGGATTAGAAAGAAGAGCTAGCAAACACAGCTGAAGACACAAGAGAGGAAGAGGTGAAGACCTGCCTGTACGAACCCAAAGAAAAAAGTCTGTCTGTGGGTGAACACATCTGAAGAAGTCCCACGAGAACCACTGACTAAAATGTAACATGCGATGAAATAACATGTGTGTGCAGCCCCATTAATGTGTGACATGTGTGTAGCCGCAAGGATGTAATGAAAGTCTGGGAACATGCATAAAAGAACTAAGTATTTGTAGGCCACTGTCTAGAATTTAAAATTTGCCTCCTCACAGATTTGTCCTGGTCTGTCCACTTGCAGTGCCCTTCTCTGTCCTTTCCATCTCCATTAATACATGCTTATCACCTTATTCAAGAGCCAAGGAAAATCTCACCACCTGCAGGAAGACTGCCCAGACTGACCCCTCTTAACTATAATCAGTCTTTTTTTTTTTTTTCCTTTTTTGAGACAGAGTCTTTTTTTTTTTTTTTTTTTTTGAGATGGAGTCTCGCTCTGTCACCCAAGCTGGAGTGCACTGGCCAGATCTCAGCTCACTGCAAACTCCGCCTCCCGGGTTCACGCCATTCTCATGCCTCAGCCTCCCGAGTAGCTGGGACTACAGGCACGTGCCACCACACCCAGATAATTTTTTGTATTTTTAGTAGATACGGGTTTTTG
>NW_012117043.1:4370079-4373865 GCF_000951035.1 Colobus angolensis palliatus | reverse complement strand
ATTTTCATGCCACTTTCCATATGTGTGGTTTGTGTTCCTAAACCAGTCTATGAGCTCCTTGAGGTGGGGACTGTTTGGAAGGAGAAAGGGTATGGTTTGTTTGGTTGCTGTTGTTCTTGGCCTTTTCTCTTGGATATCCTAAAGCAGTGCTGCTTAAACTTTAACAAGCACGTTAAATGCTTATTACTGTTATATGTTATATGCTTATTAATGTTAACTGTTACATGTTTATTAATGTTAAACGCTTCTTATTAAAATTCAGAGTTGATTTAGTAGGAATGGGTTGGACCTGAGATCCTGCATTTCCTTATCTTTCTTTGTTTCTTCTCTCTCTTTCTTTCTTCCTTTTCTTTCCTTCCTTCCTTCATTTTCTTTCTTTCTTTCTTTCCTTTTTTTTTCCTAAATGGAGTTTTGCCCTGCCGCCCAGGCTGGAGTGCAGTGGTTCTGTCATAGCTCACTGCAACCGCGAACTCCTGGGCTCACACAACCCTCCCACATCAGCTTCTCAAAGGAGCTGAGACTACAGGCGTGTATCACCATGCCTGGCTAGATTCTGCATTGCCAACCTCAGTGTGGCTGTTGGTTGGAGGAGCACACTTTTGAGTGGCAAGGCTTTGTAACTCCCAGAATAGTGCTTCAACATAAGCAAGCAAGACTTTTGGTAGTATTCTAGGAAAATTAAAATTCCCTTCTGAGGCCCAAGCCCTTCAAGCAAATTCTACCTTGCAATAAGGCATTTCCTCTTTGATCACTAGACTGCCCCCTAAATTAACTGAAGCCTGAGGACATGCTTTTGTTATAGTGCAGTTGTTTGAATTCGCATTTAAATCTAGGAATACAAATAGTTTTACTAATGTAATTTGAGAAGATTGGTGAGTTATTTTGGGTATGCATGGCCTAGCCCTGCAATGCTAGGATTCTCTTGATAAATGCCACAATTATACCAGCTGATCCCATAAAAAGGGAAAACAGTCTAGTCTTCATAAAGTGCTGACAGCTGTAACACCCCCTTCTGGACCAGGGGCCTTTGCTTTTCCCCCAGGTGGGTTAGGTAGCTGGAAGCACACATAAAGCTTTTATTTTCCTGTGCCTGGTAAGCCTCTGTTTCCTGTGGAAAGTCCCACTTCATCAGAGGCAAAGAATTCCCTCTTAGTTTCACCTCTGAAGCTAGGAAAATTAGTCTTTAACCATACTAAATGACTTCAATAAATATTTTTCTATTTTCTTTTTAAATAGAGATAGGGTCTCACTATGTTACCCAGGCTTGTCTCAAACACCTGGGCTCAAGTGATCCTCCCACCTCAGCCTCCTGAAGTGTTGGAATTACAGGCATGATCCTAGCCAATAAATGCTTTTTAACTGGGAGGGACAGACCAGAAGGATAAGCTGGCACTAATGAAACCAGAAAGACACTTGGCTGGACTCCTAGCATGACACCAACAAGAGGAAAGTCAAGGCCAGGTGCCATGGCTCACACCTGTAATCCTAACACCTTGGAAGCTGAGCTGGGAAGATCGCTTGAGGCCAGGAGTTTGAGACCAGCCTGAGCAACATGGCAAGACCCGCCCCCCCCCCATCTCTACAAAAAAATTTAAAAAATAGCTGGGCCTGGTGGCGCACGCCTGTGGTCCCAGCTACTCAGGAGGTTGAGGTTCTTGGGCCTGGGAGTTGAAGGCTGTAGTGAGCTATGATTGCCTCACTGCACCCCAGCCTGGGTGACAGAGGAAAACCCTGTCTCACAAAAAAAAAAAAAGGGGGAGTCAGATCTCTCAGGGCCTTGGTTTACTTATGTGTTAAATAAAGGTATTGGGCTGGAAGATTCCTAGCCGCCCCAACAGGTTAACTAACAGCCAACTTATCAGGAGAAAGGCAAAGAGACAAGAATTCCACCGCTGGCTCCTTGACAGCACAATGTGACTGGAGTCTCTTGGCTGACTTGTATTCTCCCATTGGTCTCAGCCCAAATGCTTGCCCGGATATGGTACTAAGTTCTCCCTTCGTAGAAAATTTGGTGCCTCACATCCGCCTGCCTGTTGCAGAAAGACCTGAAAAGACACGCCCTGTGCTGCCACCTAGTGGTTCCTCTTCTATCAAGGCAGGGTAGACTCTTCCTTTCTGTTCTCCATCCACCAGCTATGAGGGTCTAACAGGAGAGACTAAAAATAATGCACTTCCAGGTGCCACCGCTTTAAGGGAATCAGGGACTATGACTAAGAACTACAAGGTCTTCTAAACGTTATAATTTCCTCTGTACTGTTATTTCCTGTATGTTTCGCTGCAGTGATTAGCAGTAAAACTCTAAAAACAAAAATGACCAAGGTTGTTTTTAAAGTCAGCAAGGAAGCAGGGAACTGGGGAGAGGCAGTACCCCAGGGTTTGAGTAAACAACACCAGGAGATGGAGTGGGTGGAAGGAGCTGAATAACGGAAAGGCAAGAGGGTGAAGTCCTCAGGCTTGTTTGAAAAAGGAAAGAGGGGGTGGGAGGATGAAGTTGCCTTTTAGCTGGAATGAAAGTCATCATCTTAATAGCATTGTCATTCTTTCCTGTTTTGTCTTTAGAGGGACAAATCTGTTTTCAAGTCTGGAAAATGAAGCAAATGTATGGTTTTCAGCTACTGTTGCAGTTCAGGGGCCTTTGTAGCAAATGATACTCCCCTAGATTAAGGATCCGAAATACAAATGTCTATAGAAAGGCCACACAGATATGGTACCTGGATGGAAGCAGCCAGAGGTAAGGCTGTTGGGAGTGGTGGGGAGACAGGAGAGTACTCACTCCATCTAAGGAAGCAGAAGCAACCAGGCCCAGGTGATTATGGGCCTAACCAAACCATGTACCCACATTGCTAGATCTTTCAAATTTTCAGGAGAAGCGGGAAACTTGGATTATTATGTGAAGTCACCTTATTTTTAAATGTTGGCAGCTAATGTTGCTTAAAAACAAACAACAGTACTCTGTGAGCCAAATAAAACATATCAATGAGACATATTTAGCTCAAAGGCCAACTCTTTGAAAACTTGAATACAGAGGATTTTGCAATCTGGAATGCTAAAGCACTAACAATTTTTTCAAGGCATGTGGTCTTCTTCTAAATAACAAATGACAAGGAAACAAGCAAATGCCAGGTAAATTGGGGAACTGTAAAATGCTTTGTGTTACGATTTGTTAAAATTGACTATCGTGCCTAGAAATTTATATAAAGAGCTAGTTTGTTAATTTTTTATGTCCAACTGGAAAGCTCCAATATATTCGTTCAATAAATCATGAAACATTTATTGAGCACCTAATATATGCAAAGTAAAGATAAATAGGCCGGGTGCCGTGGTTCACACCTGTAATCCCAGCTGTTTAGGAGGCCGAGGCGGGAGGGTTGTTTGAGCCCAGGGGTTCGAGAAGAGCCTGGGCAACACAGGAAGACTCCATCTCTTCATCTTCATCTTACAAAAAATTTAAAAAATTAGCTGGATGTGGTGGGGCATGCCTGTAGTTCCAGCTACTTGGGAGGCTGAGGCAGGAAGACTGCTTGAGCCCAAGAGGTTAAAGCTGCAATGAGCCATGATGGTGCCATTGCACTCTAGCCTGGATGACAGAGCAAGACCCTGTCTTAAAAATAAATACATAGGCTGGGCGCGGTGGCTCACACCTGTAATCCCAGCACTTTGGGAGGCCGAGGCAGGCGGATCACGAGGTCAGGAGATCAAGACCATCCTGGCGAACACGGTGAAGCCCTGTCTCTACTAAAAATACAAAAAAATTAGCTGGGCGTGGTGGCGGGCGCCTGTAGTCCC
>NW_012117043.1:4367390-4369653 GCF_000951035.1 Colobus angolensis palliatus | reverse complement strand
AATAAATAAATAAATAAATAAAATAAAAATAAATAAATGAAAATTTAAAAAGATAAATAAAACTTTTTCTATAAAAAGTGTCAGATAGTATTTTACTTTGTTTCTTTGTTTTTTGAGACCGAATCCCAGTCTGTGTCCCGGGATGGAGTATAGTGGTACCATCTCAGCTCACTGCAACCTCCACCTTCCGGGTTCAAGCGATTCTCCTGCCTCAGCCTCCTGAATAGCTGGGATTAGAGGTGCCCGCCACCACGCCAGGCTAATTTTTGTATTTTTAGTAGAGACGGGGTTTCACCATGTTGGCCAGGCTGGTCTTAAACTCCTGACCTCAGGTGATCCACCCGCCTTGGCCTCCCAAAGTGCTGAGATTACAGTTATGAGCTATGATGCCCAGCCCAAATAGTAAGTATTTTAGGCTTTGAGGTCCATTCAGTCTCCATCACAACTACTCAGATCTGCCTTTGTAGTCACAAAGCAGCCTTAGACAATACATAAACTAATGGATATGGCTGTGCTCTAATAAAACTTTATTTACAACAGGCAGCAGTCCAAATTTGGCCTGTAAGCCATAGTTTGCCAATCTCAGATATAGAAGATGTAAGAGAGCTTGCAGCCTAATGCAACAGTTTTATTTTTAAAAATTTACATGTTTATATTTTGCCTATTAAGACAAGGAATTAGAGTAATATCGCTATGGTTTTTAAGTTATATTTTGGGTGACAACACTGATTTTTTTTTTTTTTTTTTCGAGACAGGGTCTCACCCTGTCCCCCCGGCTGGAGTGCAGCATTATGGCTCACTGCAGCCTCAACCTCCTGGACTCAAGCGATCCTCCCCTCAGGCTTCCACGTAGTGGACTACAGGCATGCATCACCACGCCTGGCTAATTTTGTATTTTTTGTAGAGACAGGGTTTCGCCATGTTGCCCAAGCTGGTCTCAAACTTCTGGGCTCAATTGATCCTCCTGCCTTGGCCTCCCATAGTGGTGGGTGAGTCACCATGGCTGGCCAAGAACATATTTCTGACTGAAATAGTTACTTCAGTGGAGTGGTTCAATTCCTCTGTGTTTTGATTGGACTTGAAACTGTTGTGTGGCTCGCACCTGTAGTCCCAGCTACTTAGGAGGCTCAGGTGGGAGGATTGCTTGAGTCTGGGAGGCAGAGGTTGCAGTGAGCCAAGATTGTGCCACTGCACTCCAGCCTGGGAGACAGAGCAAGACTCAGTCTCAAAAAAAAAAAAAGAGGCCAGGCACCGTGGCTCATGCCTGTATTCCCAGCACTTTGGGAGGCCAAGGTGGGCAGATCACCAGAGGTCCGGAGTTCCAGACCAGCCTGGTCAACATGGTGAAACCCCGTCTCTGCTAAAAACACAATAAAATAAAATAAAATAAAATAAATTTAAAAATAGCTGGGCATGGTGGCATGTGCCTGTAGTCCCAGCTACTTGGGACGCAGAGGCAGGAGAATTGCTTGAAACTGAGACGTGGAGGTTGCAGTGAGCTGAGATCGCGCCACTGCACTCTAGCCTGGATGATGGAGAGTCTGTCTCAAAAAACAAACAAACAAAAAAACAGAAAAGAAACTGTAGTGAGGAGGCAACATGAAGCTGAGTACACTTGATTGTCCAGAGTCCTAGAACTTCCAACTTGGAACTTTCAAAAATATGTTCTAGAGAGCAAATGAAGCAGTATATCATTTTATTTTATTTATTTTATTGTTTATTTATTTTTTGAAGACAGAGTCTTGCTCTGTCACCCAGGCTGGAGCGCAATGGTGGGATCTTGGCTCACTGCAACCTCCACCTCCTGGGTTCAAGTGATCCTCCTGCCTCAGCCTCCCACTTGGGAGTGGCTGGGACTACAGGTGCCTGCCACCATGACCGGCTAATTTTTGTATTTTTGGTAGAGACAGAGTTTCACCATCTTGACCAGGCTGGTCTCAAACTCGTGACCTCAGGTGATCCACCTGCCTCAACCTCTCAAAGTGCTGGGATTACAGGCGTGAGCCACTCTGCCTGACCGGCAGTGTATCATTTCAATCTTCACATTCCCAATGAAGTAATAGTACATAGAACATGTTCCAATGATTTTGCTTTATGAGTAGCAGACACACAGACTATGACCATGTTAACTTCTTTATATTTCTTTTTCCTGAAATGTCAACTAAGGATACCTTGCTATTTACATGGCTGTGGAAGATACTGTCTTACTGGGTATCAAAAAGCTATTTGTAGTCTCCCTTCTCTGTCTTTTTTTTTTTTTTTT
>NW_012117043.1:4365362-4365880 GCF_000951035.1 Colobus angolensis palliatus | reverse complement strand
GGAGGCGGAGCTTGCAGTGAGCTGAGAGCCAGCCACTGCACTCCAGCCTGGGCGACAGAGTGAGACTCCATCTCAAAAAAAAAAAAAAAAAAAAAGTTATTTAAAATCTTGTTACAAACTCAAATAACATATAAAGATCAAAATCCATTGAGTTTCTTAGGAAGAAGTCTTATTACAACACATCAACATCTAGTTCAAAGAAAATGTTCTATAATACATCTTCTAAGAAAATCAAAGGGATTGTCAACAGATGTTTTTGAACTTGTTTCAGGTAACAAACATTTTATGCCAACAAACTATCCAAAATGTGTTTTAAAATATATAAATAGGGCCGAGCATGGTGACTCACACCTGTAATCCCAGCACTTTGGGAGGTCAAGGCTGGAGGATTGCCTGAGCCCAGGAGTTCAAGACCAGCCTAGGCAGTATGGTGAAACCCTATCTCTACAAAAAATACAAAATTAGCCTGGGATGGTGGCATGTGCCTGTAGTCCCTGCTACTTGGGAGGCTGAGGTGG
>NW_012117043.1:4360562-4364847 GCF_000951035.1 Colobus angolensis palliatus | reverse complement strand
GTTTCACCATGTTGCCCAGGCTGGTCTTGAACTCCTGACCTCATGTGATCTGCCTGCCTCAGCCTCCCAAAGTGCTGAGATTACAGATGTGAGACACTGCACCCAGCTACATTTTAGAGTTTTATGTCCTCTAAACTCATCATGTTTTGTGACATATACATTAGATGATTATAAAGATCTTTCAAACATCAGAGTTCCCACCTGCCAAATTTAGGACAATTTGATGTATTTTGTACATCAAAAAATAATGGATTATAACCCGTTAAATGAAATGTAAAAAAAAAAAAAAAAAGAGCTCTATGAATTCACAGTGATTCAGAAGCATGCCAGCTAATAAATGTAGACAAATGATAGAATTTGAATTTGTAACTGCCAATGTAATAATTGATTCAGTCTGGTTATTATCAATGATAAAATAATTGAGTGAAAGGATGTTGGGGAATACGATAATTACATGGTTCCAAAGTTGTACCCCACAGATCAATTAATAAATTCAGGCTGGGCGTGGTGGCTCATGCCTGTAATCCCAGCACTTTGGGAGGCTGAGGTGGGCGGATCACCTGAGGTCAGGAGTTCGAGACTAGCCTTGCTAACATGGTGAAACCCCATCTCTACTAAAAATACAAACATTAACCAGCTGTGGTGGCGCATGCCTGTAAACCCAGCTACTTGGGAGTCTGAGGCAGGAGAATTGCTTGAACCCAGGAGGTGGATGTTGCAGTGAGCCGAGATCGTGCCACTGCACTCCAGCACTCCAGCCTGGGCAATAGAGCGAGACTCCGCCTCAAAATAAAAAATTAATAAATTCAAAGGGAAAAATGTATCTTTACCACCGACAGATCTGGTGAATACCCTCTTAACCAAGCAAGCACACTTGGCTTCACTAATAGTAAAACAATGGATGGCCTCCTGTTATAATGCACTAAGAGACATACAACACCCCTATGTAGAATTCTGCTGGGATTGTTTAACCTGCAAATAAACATAAGGGAACAATTAAGGAAATTCAGAATCTGGAAAAATCTGCAAGCTAACTGGCCTAGATTCTCAAAAACTTCAATGTCATGGAAAACACCAATAGGTGGGGATTTTTTGAGACTAAGAGAGACCAAGGAGATAACCAGATACTATATGTAAACCTCGAGTAGATCCTGGATGGGAGGAGGAAAGCCTGCTAGACATTTTTAAGATCACTGGAGATAGTATATTAAATTGTCTTCTTGAATTAATGTTAATTCTCTTCGTCTGATTGTAGTGAGTGCTATTGTGGTTATTTACTAGAATGACCTTTTCCTAGGAGATCCATAATGAGATATTTAGGGGTGAGGTGTCATGACAGCTGCATCCTGCCTTTAAAAAGCTGTGCTGGCCTGGCATGGTGGCTCATGTCTATTGTAATCCCAGCACTTTGGGAGGCCAAGGCGGGTGGATCACGAGGTCAGGCGTTTGAGACCAGCCTGGCCAACATAGTGAAACCCCGTCAGGTTGCAGTGAGCCAAGATCATGCCACTGCACTCCAGCCCAGGTGACAGAGCGAGACTCCATCTCAAAAAAAAAAAAACAAATGTGCTGTATGTGTGTACATGTGTGTAGCAGAAAATGTGGTGAAATGTTAATGATTGGTAAATATATGTAAAAGGTTTAGGATGTTTATTGAACTATTATTCCAGCTTGTTTGGAAGCGTAAAACTTTCCAAAAAGAGAAACTTCATACTATGCCTCGGAATTTTATTGTAACTGTTATTCTTCTGGGAGATATTAAGATGTACTAGCTAGACATTCTGACACAAGCTCTAGGTGTCACATAAGCATTATTCAGTAAAGATTATTTGAGTGTGGCCTACTGCAAGCCAGACATGATTTTAGGCAATTAGGATACTTAATGAACAAAACAGAGATCTCTGGTCCTGTGAGGCCTATAGTCTGCGGGGGAGAGACAGACAGATACAATAAACATAATAAGTAAATAAATTGTGGGAAAAAACAGTCGAGTAGGAGTTAGGGGACAATTTGGGAAATACTAAAGTGGAGACTTAGGTAAATAAATGAAAGAAGCTCAGAGATTGATTTAGGGGATATTGAGATAATGTCCAAATTTTCTATTATTCTAGGATACGCTGGTTTGGTTTCACCTGAAGAGTACTGCACCTTTTAATCACACAAAGCCATTTCAAGTATTCCTAGTTAGTGTTCACAATTGATGTGCATTTCAGCTAATTCTGAATCCTCACTAGGAATACACTGGTTCTCTTTTACCTTTTACTGAATCCCAACTAGGGTGACCAGGTCTCCTGGTTTGCCCAGGACTAAGGGGTTTCCCATGATATGGGACTTTCAGTGTTAACATTGGGATAGTCCTGGGTGAACTGGGATGGGTTGGTCACCTTAATACTGCCACTTGCCACTTGTGTGACTTTGAGTAAATCATTTAGCTTCCAAGAGTCCTGATTGCCTCATCTATAAAAAGGACATTATACATACACACACATATATATATGCTCCAACATGGATGAATCTTGGAAATACTATGCTAAGTGAAAGAAGCTAGACACAAAAGGTCACATATTCTTTTTTTTTTTTTAATTATTATTATTATTTTTTGAGACAGAGTCTCACTCTGTCACCCAGGCTGGAATACAATGGCATGATCTCGGCTCACTGCAACCTCTGCCTCCTGGGTTCAAGTGATTCTCCTGCCTCAGCCTCCCGAGTAGCTGGGACTACAGGCACGTGCCACCACACCCTGCTAATTTTTGTATTTTTAGTAGAGACGGGGTTTTGCCATGTTGGCCAGGCTGGTCTCAAACTCCTGACCTCAGGTGATCCACCAGCCTCGGCCTCCCAAAGTGCTGGTATTACAGGTGTGAGCCACCACGCCTGGCCAAAAGGTCACATACTTTATGACTCCATTTCTCTGAAATGTCTAGAATAGGCAAATCTGTTGGGAACAAGCCCTCAAAATCTGGCCATAAACTGGCCCCAAAACTGGCCATAAACAAAATCTCTGCAGCACTGTGACATGTTCACGATGACCATAAAGCCCATGCTGGAAGGTTGTGGGTTTACCAGAAAGAGGTCGAGGAACACCTGGCCCGCCCAGGGCGGAAAACAGCTTAAAGGCATTCTTAAGCCACAAACAATAGCATGAGCGATCTGTGCCTTAAGGACATGCTCCTGCTGCAGTTAACTAGCCCAACTTATTCCTTTAATTCAGTCCATCCCTTCGTTTCCCAGAAGGGATACCTTTAGTTAATCAAATATTTATAGAAACAATGCTAATGACTGACTTGCTGTTAATAAATACATGGGTAAATCTCTGTTCGGGGCTCTCAGCTCTGAAGGCTGTGAGACCTCTGATTTCCCATTTCACGCCTCTATATTTCTGTGTGTGTGTCTTCAATTCCTCTAGCGCCACTGGGTTAGGGTCTCCCCGACCGTGCTGGTCTCGGCACAAATCCATAAAGACAGAAAATAGATGAGTGATTGCCAGGTCCTGCGGGAAGTGGGGAATGGGAATTGACTGCCTCAGGGGTATGGGGATTTTTTTTTTTTTTGCGGGGGTGGGTGAGGAAAATGATCTAGAATTAGATAATAATGGTTGCACAACTTGGTAAATATATTAAAAACCACTGAATTGTACATTTCAAGAGGGTATATTTCATGGTAAATGAATTCTATCTCAATGAAGTTCTTATTTAAAAAAATACAATAACATGGAGTGACCCTATGGTATGGTTTGGATGTTTTGTCCTCTCTAAATGTCACGTTGAAATGTGACCTCCAATGTTGGGAGGTGATTGGAAGGCCCTCCTTAACTGGAGGTGTTTGGGTCATGGGGTCAGATCCTTCGTGAATGGCTTGGTGCTGTTTTCACAGTAATGAGCCAGTTCTCACTCTATGAGTTCACTCAAGATCTGGTTGTTTGGGGGAGCATGGCACTTCTCCAGCCCTTGCTCCTTCTTTCACTGCATGACGTGCCTGCTCCTCCTTCACCCCTGCCATGATAAGCTCCCTGAGGTCCTCGCCAGCTTCGGCACCATGCTTCCTGTACAGTCTGCAGGACAATGAGCCAAAATAAAGCCTTTTTCTTTATAAATTACCCAGCCACAGGTATTCCTTTATAGCAATACAAACGGACTAACATACCATATAATTCAGCACTTCCACAACTGGATATATACCTGAAAAAGAAATAAAAACTTGGCCGGGCACGGTGGCTCAAGCCTGTAATCCCAGCACTTTGGGAGGCCGAGACAGGCGGATCACGAGGTCAGGAGATCGAGAC
>NW_012117043.1:4348760-4357972 GCF_000951035.1 Colobus angolensis palliatus | reverse complement strand
ATATATATATATATATATACACATACACACACACACACATTTCACACAGGGCCAACTTTCCGATCATGTAAGCTGTGCAGTCTCACAAGACCCTACGATCAGAAGAACCCCATACTTGGTTCAATGCCCTGCTGTCACTGTCTTGAAATTTTTAATTCTACGGTGTCTGAATAAAATGTAGGTGCCCCTCATTTTCATTCTGCACTGGGCCCTGCGAAAAATGGTGTAGGTGTCCTGAATGCACCTTTGTACCCCCATCACTTAGCATAGTACTGATGCACGGTGGGTGCTCGATAAATATGAATTGCTTTTCCCAGTCCCAGTACCCTGAGAACAGCCCAATGACCTTCCACACCGATTTACCTAGAGCTTCCTACCTGCCAGGGACTGTGTTAGCAGCTGGGATACAGGGGGAGCCAAAGCAGGCAGCTGAGACTCTCTTTCCTCATCACTACAGGGGAAGCATTGAGGAGGATGCTGTTCACCAAGCCAGACATGCCTACCTAACTACTATCTCCAGCAGCAATTACAGCATCTGACTCATTTGTACTTTTAGAGAAAAACGCATCACCTTGGAATCCTGATCTTGTGAGTTCTTCTTTGTTACAGGAAACAGAAGGCTCTGATGAATTAGGATGGGACTTTAGTTCTTTTCCATGGTGTGAATTTTTCAATGTGCTTGTGAACGATCACATTGACATCTATAATTAAAGAGATCTGTCAGCATCTTTTAATTCAATTCAGTTTCTTTTCTGTTTTTTTTTTTTTTGAGACGAAGTCTCGCTCTTATCCCCCAGGCTGGAGTGCGATGGCACCATCTCGGTTCACTGCAACCTCCGCCTCCCGGGTTCAAGCGATTCTCCTGCCTCAGCCTCCCGAGTAGCTGGGATTACAGGTGACTGCCACCATGCCCGGCTAATTTTTGTATTTTTAGTAGAGACGGGGTTTCACCATGTTGGCCAGGCTGGTCTAGAACTGCTGACCTCAGGTGATCCACCCTCCTCGGCCTCCCAAAATGTTGGGATTACAGGCGTGAGCCACCACACCTGACCAGTTTCCTTTTTTTCATACTATTTAAGCTACCAAAAAGTTGTTTATTTTTTTGAGACAGGGTCTTGCTCAGTTGCCTAAGCTTCAATTCAGTTTCTATGTAGAAAACACTTTGTTAGGTACTGCTGGTACAAAGACTGTAGCTGGGATTTTATTTTCCTTTTTTTTTAGACTAGGTCTCGCTCTGTCACCAAGTCTGGAGTGCAGTGACGCAATCGTGGCTCACTGTAGCCTCAACCTCCTGGGCTTAAGCTATCCTCCCACTTCAGCCTCCATAGTAGCTAGGGCTACAGGCACACACCACCACGCCTAGCTAATGTTTCATTTTTGTAGAGACAGGGTCTTGCTATGTTGCCCAGGTTGGTCTTGAACTTCTGGCCTCAAGTGATCCTCCTGCCTTGGCCTCCCAAAGTGCTGGGATTATAGGTGTGAGCTACTGTGCCCAGCCTGTGCTGGATATTTCTTTTTAATTCTTTTCTTTTCTTTTTGAGACAGAGTCTTCCTCTGTTGCCCAGGCTGGACTGCAAAGGCACAATTTTGGCTCATGGCAAACTCTGCCTCCAGGTTCAGGCGATTCTCATACCTCAGCCTCCCAAGTAGCTGGGACTACAGACGCACACCACCACGCCTGGCTAATTTTTGTATTTTAGTAGAGATGGGGTTTCACCATGTTGGCTAGGTTGGTCTCGAACACCTAACCTCAAGTGATCCACCCAGCTCAGCCTCCCAAAGTGCTGGAATTACAGGTATGAGCCACCACACCCAGCATCATTGGCTGGATATTTCTAAGCTGGATCACATGAGCTGTTTTGACAGAGATTATGGTGAGTTACAACTTCATGAGGAGTTAGCAGAGAGAGCAATAAAATTCCTAATAGACCTGGCTTCCGCTTGCTACATTTTTTTTTTCTTTTCTTTTCTTTTTTTTTTTTTGGAGATGGAGTCTCGCTCTATCACCCAGGCTGGAGTGCAGTGGTGTGATCTCAGCTCACTGCAAACTCCACCTCCTGGGTTCATGCCATTCTCCTGCCTCAGCCTCCCAAGTAGCTGGGACTACATGCGCCCACGACCTCACCCGGCTAATTTTTTTGTATTTTTTTAGTAGAGACGGGGTTTCATTGTGTTAACCAGGATGGTCTCGATCTCCTGACCTCGTGATCCGCCTGTCTCGGCCTCCCAAAGTGCTGGGATTACAGGCGTGAACCACTGCGCCTGGCCTTTTCTTCTTTTTTTTTCTTTCTTTTTTTTTGAGAGACAGGTTGTCACTGTGTTGCCTAAGATGTACTCAAATTCCTGGGTTCAAGAGATCATCCTCCTCAGCCTTCAGAGTAGCTGGGACTACAGGCATGAGCCACCACTCCCTGCTAAATGTGCTTTTCTAGCGGCAAGACCCAGGGGACAATTCCTTAATCTCTCTAAAGTTTAGTTGTTTATCAGTTAACACAACCCTGGTGCCACAAGGGCTATTGTAAAGATTACATGAGATAATGCACATATCACTCTTAGCACAGTCTCTGGCTCTTAGTGAGAATGTCACAACAGAAACAGAACCTAGACCAGGCATGGTGGCTCACGCCTGTAATCCCACCACTTTGTGAGATCGAGGTGGGCGGATCACCTGAGGTCAGGAGTTCGAGACCAGCCTGGCCAACGTGGTGAAACCCCGTCTCTACTAAAAATACAAAAATTAGCTGGGCGTGGTGGCAGGCGCCCCCAGCTACTCGGGAGGCTGAGGCAGGAGAATTGCTTGAACTTGGGAGGCGGAGATTGCACTGAGCCAAGATTGCGCCATTGCACTCCAGCCTGGGCGACAAGAGTGAAACTCCATCTCAAAAAAAAAAAAAAAAAAAGAAAAGAAAAGAAACAGAACCTAAAACATTCGGTAAAACTGGGCTGTTTTGCATCATCATGACTCAATAGTACTGTTCCTGGCACACAGCTGCATATCATAAAATAGCTCTGCCTGCAAATTCCATTTTTCCAGCTAGAGGCGAAGGCAAACAATTCCAGCCAACATCACCTAACACTGTGAACACAGTGAGGTCCCTTTCTTCCCTCTCAGCCTTGGTGGTGACGCCTCTCCCTGCCCCCACTCTCCTAGGCATGCAGTGAACTTTGCTCTTTGGGAGGCTAAGCAGGGGGATTGGGATGCCTGCAGCTGCTGGCAGGAGTGCTAGGGAGAGGGGCTTTGACCTGTCCTAGCGTCTTTAGTTTCTGGGAGCCCACTCCTTTCTAACATGGTTTGCCCATTGAGCACTTAAGAACTTGTGCCCTGGAAATAGACAGGACTGGGTTTGAATTCCAGCTCCACGACGTACATTCTGAGTCATCTCTATTTAGTGACCTGTGTAATGAATATTTCCTACCTGTCTTGGTTCAGGCTGCTATGGAAACTACCATAGACTAGGTGGCTTAGAAGCAACAGTGTTATTTCTCACAGTTGTGGAGGCGAGAAGTCTGAGATCAGGGTACCAGCAGGGTCAGGCTCTGGGGAGGGCCCTCTTCTGGGTTGCAGCCTGCTGACCTCTGCTTGTGTCCTCATATGGCAGAAAGAGGGCTGGAGAGATCTCTGGGTCTCTGTGCTAAGGGCACTAATCTCATTCATGATGGTTTTACCCTCATCACTCAATCACCTCCAACAGGCCCTCCTCCTAATACCATCACATTGGGGGTTTAGAGTTCAACATATGAATTTTGAGGAGACACAAACATTCAGTCTCTTAACACTTGCTGGATTAATGAGATAATGTACCTGTAGTACCCAGCACATACAAATAACTCAATAAATACTTCTTTTCCTCTTCCTCCTCATTATTATTTATTCTGTATATCTCTATCTGAACAAATACTGGGTTTCTTCTCTTTAACTCCTGTTCCAGTAATCTATATAGATACTCTACTTTCCAGGGTTATTTTGCTTAGTATTTAATGATATTCCCATCCTATATCCATTTTCTTAAGTTCCCACTCTAGTACAAAAATGATGAAGTGAATCCCCTTTGTTAATAAATTTTAATGTCATTAAAAAATATATAGGCCAGGCCGGGCGCGGTGGCTCAAGCCTGTAATCCCAGCACTTTGGGAGGCCGAGACGGGCGGATCACGAGGTCAGGAGATCGAGACCATCCTGACTATCACGGTGAAACCCCGTCTCTACTAAAAATACAAAAACTAGCCGGGCGAGGTGGCAGGCGCCTGTAGTCCCAGCTACTCGGGAGGCTGAGGCAGGAGAATGGCGTACCCAGGAGGCGGAGCTTGCAGTGAGCTGAGATCCGGCCACTGCACTCCAGTCCGGGCGACAGAGCAAGACTCCACCTCAAACAAACAAACAAAAAAAATATATATATAGGCCAGTCTTGGTGGTTCATGCCTGTAATCCCAGCACTTTGCGAGGCAGAGGCAGGTGAATTGCTTGAGGTCAGGAGTTCGAGACCAGCCTGAGCAACATGGTGAAACCCTGTCTCTAATAAAAATACAAAAATTAGCTGGGCATGGTGGCTTGCACCTGTAATCCCAGCTACTCAGGAGGCTGAGATTGGTGGATCCCTTAAGCCCAGGGAGGTCCAGGCTGCAGTAAGCCATGATCATGCCACTGCACTCCAGCCTGGGCAACAGAGTGAGACCCTGTCTCACACACACACACACAAATAAAAATAAATTAAAAAACACCTGTTCACTAGCAGATCTTCTCTATAGCTGGCTCCCAATTCTGAAGGGTATTTTTTAACACTAAGTAATGGTGAGGAGATTAAAATCACTTGTCCCACTCACAAGTGAAACTGTTTTCCAAAATCATCCCAGTTTCATTTATCCAGGAAGTGGAAACTGTGTCGGCTGAGAATATCCTAGCACTATTTAGGGGTATCCTTGAGATCTTCTAGATGGTCACGATTAACCCTAAAGCCAGCATCCACTGTTTTCAAGTCACTGTGCCCTATCAAACACAGATCTTAACCTGAAGGAGTTTAAAATGTTACAGGGGAGATAAGATATGTATATAAAGAAACATAATATGGAAAGCAGTGAGTATTATAAGGCATATACAGAAAAAGTACATTTGAAGTTCAAGAAAAGATTTATTTTTGACTTGGAAAGTTGGGGAAGCCTTATGGAAAAGGTAGTCCTCATACTTGGGACTGGAGAGACTAGAGGAAAAAACTGGATGTGCAGAAATAAGTGTCAAAGGAAGGGAAAATTACTACTTGTATTAAAAAAAATTGATGGCAACAGTTTTCACATTATGAGGGAGGCTACAGAATTCCTCCTGTTGTAGGAGAAATCATGGATGGGTCTTTTGATTATGAAAAGCAAGCACTAGGGAAGAGAGGGAACGTAGAAGTCTAGAGGAAGCTGAATTCCTCTGGAGAAGCCAATAAATCTGTCTTTCTTGAGACAGATGTTGTTGCAATGTAAAATGATATTTATGTCCTTTGGGCGGGACTCAGAACAGAAGTTCAGGAGGCCTACAACTCAAAGGAGGAAGAAGGCAATGAAATTCTATGAAAAAAGAGAAGTCAGCAAAGGGCAACATGTTGTGGGTCAAGAAGAATGGGCCAGTTACTAAATTCCCCATGGCAGGAGAAGCCAACAACTTCAGCAATGGCAGTACCTGTTAAATACTTCCGTTATCCAAAATAGGCCGGGCACAGTGGCTCACACCTGTAATCCCAGCACTTTGTGGGGCCGAGGTGGGCAGATCACTTGAGGTCAGGAGTTTGAGAACAGCCTGGCCAACATGGTGAAACCCCGTCTCTACCACAAATACAAAAATTAGCTGGGTGTGGTGGCGTGCACCTGTAATCCCAGCTACTTGGGAGGCTGAGGTAAGAGAATGCTTGAACCCAGGAGACAGAGGTTGCAGTGAGCTGAGATTGTTCCACTGCACTCTAGCCTGGGTGACAGAGCGAGACTCCATCTCAGGGAAAAACAAAAACAAAAAACGGATCAGGTTTCTGTTCTCGTGGGCTTACATTCTAGTGAGGGAAACAGAAAGATAAACAGATGATAGATAGCAATAATTGCATTGTAAAGCTTTCAGGTAGGTTGATATAATAGCACTCGTGGCTACTTAAGACCAGGATGGCCAGGAAAGGCCTCTCTGAAGAGGTGGCTCACACCTGTAATCCCAGAACTTTTACCATTTGAGGTCTGAATGGTAATCAGCAGCTAGGTAAGTAAAGATCTGGAGGAAAGAGCATTCTAGGGAAAGATCTCGATCAGTACAAAGGCCCCAAGGCTGGAAGAAGCTTGGCTTGCTTAAAGAACCCAATGGCCAGGTGGCTGCAGCACGCCCTGGGGGAGGCTGGGAACATGCACTGGAACACGAGGTTGATTTTTACCCATGAAGCGAATGAAATGACATTTTGTAACATGTCAACCAAAAAGCAAGAAGCCACAGACTCCTGATTTGAATATGAAGGGTATCTTGTTTTGAAATTTTTACGTTTATTTATTAAGAAACTGTAAAAGGCCGGGCGCGGTGGCTCAAGCCTGTAATCCCAGCACTTTGGGAGGCCGAGATGGGCGGATCACGAGGTCAGGAGATCGAGACCATCCTGGCTAACACGGTGAAACCCCGTCTCTACTAAAAAAAAAATACAAAAAACTAGCCAGGCGAGGTGGCGGGCGCCTGTAGTCCCAGCTACTCGGGAGGCTGAGGCAGGAGAATGACGTAAACCCGGGAGGTGGAGCTTGCAGTGAGCTGAGATCCAGCCACTGTACTCCAGACTGGGCCACAGAGCAAGACTCCGTCTCAAAAAAAAAAAAAAAAAAAGAAACTGTAAAACTTTCAGATTAAAAATTAGTAGAATATAAGCACCATAAGACAGGGTGAAGGCTGGGCACAGTGGCTCACGCCTGTAATCCCAGCACTCTGGGAGGCCAAGGCGGGCGGATCACGAGGTCAGGAGTTTGAAACCAGCCTGGCCAAAATGGTGAAACCCCATCTCTACTAAAAATACAAAAATTAGCCAGGCGTGGTGGCATATGCCTGTAATCCCAGCTACTCAGGAGGCTGAGGGAGGAGAATCACTTGAACCCAGGAGGCGGAGGTTGCAGGAGCCGAGATCTTGCCACTGCACTCCAGTCTGAGAGACAGAGCAAGACTCTATCTCAAAAAACAAACAAACAAAAAAGACAGGGTGAAAAAAATCAGTAGAATATAAAACAAAAGTGATGAAGATACGTGATTAGTAAATACTTTGACATCAAGAAATGAATTAAACAACAACAAAAATTTCAGATTCTACGGAAAGTACTAGTCTTAAGAGGAAGAGACAACACTTGAATAGAGGTAATAAATAAACTTCTAGTTTGCTGGATAATACCATTAATGAAGATGAGGGCAAGATAGTAACCCCTAAGAAAAAGATTTTGAGTTCTTGCTGATTTAACACAAAATATTGATGTCAGTAGAAGTCATATAATACTGAGGATTCGCCACTAAAACAAGGACTTCAACAACAGACTAATAATGGTTATTGTCAAATCAAAGAATACTTAAGATTAATCTTAACAAGAAAACATGAAATGCCCTAAAATCTTACAGCTCATTTGGGATAGAAAATTGATGGAAGTTTTGACAACAGTCCTAAAATTTTACATAATAATGAATCACGTAGTTGAAAGACACTCTTTTAAAATATCATAAAAAACAAATTTCGGCCAGGCGCAGTGGCTCACGCCTGTAATCCCAGCACTTTGGGAGGCTGAGGCGGGCAGATCACCTGAGGTCAGGAAGTTTGAGACCAGCCTGACCAACACGGAGAAACCCCATCTCTACTAAAAATACAAAATTAGCCTGGCATGGTGGCGCATGCCTGTTATCCCACCTACTCGGGAGGCTGAGGCAGGAGAATCGCTTGAACCTGGGAGGCTGAGGTTGCGGTGAGCCAAGATCACACCATTGTACTCCAGCCTGGGCGACAAGAGTGAAACTCTGTCTCAGAAAACTAACAAACAAAAAAATTTAAAGCAAACGCTGGAGGACAGATGAATTATCTTTCGACCTTTTC
Organism: Colobus angolensis palliatus; assembly: GCF_000951035.1. Lineage (NCBI taxonomy): Eukaryota > Metazoa > Chordata > Mammalia > Primates > Cercopithecidae > Colobus > Colobus angolensis. The sequence goes on along the minus strand of NW_012117043.1, from coordinate 4,349,909 downwards.
CTTAGAAAATGAAATTTAAAATGATATTTAGGCTGGGCATGGTGTCTTGTGCCTGCCATCCCAGCACTGTGGGAGGCCGAGGTGGGAGGATTACTTGCACCCAGAAGTTTGAGACCAGCTTGGGTAACTTAGTGAGACCTTATCTCTACAAAAATAAAATGAAACAAATTAGCTGGGTGTGGTGGCACACACCTGTAGTCCCAGGTACTCAAGAGGCTGAGACAGGAGGATCACTTGAGCCCAGGAGTTTGATGTTGCAGTAAGCTACAAAAAAAAAAAAAGATATTTTAAATTGTCATATGAAGAGACAAAGACTATGTAGCCAAAAAATGTAGCAAAAAGTATTCTAGTTGTGTTAATAAGTTAATTCATAAAAAATACATTTTGGGCTGTGTGCAGTGGCTCACACCTGTAATCCCATCACTTTGGTAGGCTGCGGTGGGAGGATTGCTTGAGCCCAGGAGTTTAAGACCAGCCTGGGCATCAGAGTGAGACCCCGTCTCATTTTTAAAAAACTATATACATATATATGTAGTAGTAAATATATAATATAGTAATAAATATATAATTGTAGTTATTTTCATAAACTTGGTGATATTTTTTGCAAGTTTTTGAAAATTTGAAATTTATTGTGGTTTCTTCTTGGATTCTAAACAAATATTCATTTTCTTTCTTTTCCTCCTTTTTTTTTTTTTGAGACAGGGTCTAGCTCGTTGCCCAGGCTGGGATGCAGTGGCACAATCACAGTTCACTGTAGCCTGGGAGATCTGCAGCCTGGATCTCCCAAGTTGAAGGGATACCCCTGCCTCAGCCTCCCCAGTTGCTGGGACTACAGGGACGTACCACTATAGTCAACTAATTTATTTGCTTTTTATTTCAGACGGGGTCTCCCTGCATTGCCCAGGCTGGTCTCGAACTCCTAGGCTTAAGCAATCTTCCCAACTCAGCCTCCCAATGTGCTAGGATTACAGGCGTGAGCCACTGCACCCAGCTAAATATTCATTTTGTTTTTTCTTTTTTTTTGAGACAGAGTCTCACTCTGTCGCCCCAGCTGGAGTGCAGGGGCGCGATCTGGGCTCACTGCAAGCTCCGCCTCCCGGGTTCACGCCATTCTCCTGCCTCAGCCTCCCGAGCAGCTGGGACTACAGG
>NW_012117043.1:4344880-4347970 GCF_000951035.1 Colobus angolensis palliatus | reverse complement strand
AGGTTGCAACGAGCTGAGATCACACCACTGCACTCCAGCCTGGGCAACAGAGTTAGATTCTGTCTCAAAAAATAATAATAATAATAATAATAATAATAATAAAAGTAGCAATATTTGTGATTCTATATTTTTTTCGTAAAGAAGCTCCTCCCTCCATAAATTATGTAAGTTCCAGGACCCACAAAACCTAAATCTTTCCCTAGGTACAAGAAGATACATGGTTTGCTGCTAAAGAAGTGATTTGGATTTTATTCTATGTATGATGGGAAGCTATTAAAAGGTTCTGATTAGACGAGTGACAAGCTGATTTATGGCATTTTAAAAAGATGGCTCTGGCTGCCACGTTACATACAATAACACAGCTTAGTGGGGGAGATGAGGGGGAGGCTGTGTTCATGTTTGTGGTGACAAGGAGTTGGGGGTTCCCACAGCTGTGCAACAGCCAGAGTCTCTGGAGAAAAAGTCAGGACAGGTGTTCAGAGCAGGAGGAGACAAACCCCAGAAGTAAGCACTGGGCACGGGTTAGCTACGATGGTCACGATGACCACTTACCATTCAGCTAACATATACTGAATGCTTACTTCTGGAGAAGGCGAAATAGCCCTGGGTGGGTTCAGAAATATTGAAGAAGAGATCGAGTCGCCTATAGGATGGGGGTTCCAGTTAAGGAAACTGATCTGAGAAGGCTGGGGGACTTAGGGATACTGGGACACGTGATTGGCAGGGAGAGAATAAAAAGACACAGAGGGAGCGAACACAGGACATGCAAAGATAAAGGGACAGTGAGACATTAGGTGGGCTGAAACACAGGACACAACAGCAGTAATAGCTAACACTTCCACAGTTCACCTGGTGCCATTACTGGGTTTTGCATGTGTTAACTATTGTATTTTATTTTTGTTTTCTTTTGTTTTATTTTATTTTATTTCATTTTGTTTTGTTTTATTTTGCTTTGTTTTGTTTTGTTTTGTTTTGTTTTAATTTTTGAGATGGAGCCTCATTCTGTTACCCAGGCTGGAGTGCAGTGGTGCGATCTCGGCTCACCACAACCTCTGCCTCCTGGGTTCAAGCGATTCTCCTGCCTCGGTCTCCCCAGTAGCTGGGATTACAGGCATGCACCACCACACCCAGCAAATTTTTGTATTTTTAGTAGAGATGGGGTTTCACCATATCGGCCAGGTTGGTCTTGAACTTCTCATCTCAAATGATCCACTCACCTCGGCCTCCCAAAGTGATGGGATTATAGGCGTGAGCCACAGCGCCCAGCCTAACCCATTTATTTTAGAAAGAGAAGCTGCAGTCAGATGGTGGTTTGCTCTAAGTTAAGAAACATGGACATATTTTATGGATAGTGGGGAGCCACTGAAGGTTTTTGAGCAGGTATTACTAGGAAATAAAAGAGTAATCAAGATTGCTTAGCTAGGGGAGCCTAAAGACCTCCTGAAATTTTGAGCAAATATTTGTGTGAGTGCTTGTTTTCCTGGGCAGAGTCCATACTTCCCATCCAACCTCAAAGGTGTCTGAGATTTCAACAAAGGCTAAGGAAGCCCGGGTGTGGTGGCTGGAGCCTATAATCCCAGCATTTTGAGAGGCTGAGGCAAGTGGGTTGTTTGAGCTCACAAGTTTGAGGCCAGCCTGGGCAATATGGCAAAACCCTATCTCTACAAAAAATTTAAAAATTAGCCAGGTGTGATGGCACGTGCTTGTATTGTAGTACCAGCTACTCGGGAGGCTGAGATGGGAGAATGGCTTGAGCCCAGGAAGCAGAAGTTGCAGTGAGCTGAGATTGCACCACTGCACTCCAGCCTGGCTGAGAGAGCCAGACCTTAACTCAAGAAAAAAAAAAAAAAAAGATTAAAAATCATGGACTTAGTGTTTTCAAGCCTAGATGACCAATAGGATGGTAGTAACATGAATGCAATTAGGGGTCCCAGGCAAGACATAAGGAGGTAGGGTTGGCTGGAAGAGCAGAGACATGGTCTCTACCCTCTGAGATATGTTGATTTTACAGTGTTATAGGTGGATCTCCAGTGGGTAGTAGAGACTTGGAACCCAGCTCTCCAGAGATGCGGCGAGGCTGCTGCCACAGGCAGGGTAGTGATCCTATATCACAAGCTCGAGTTTGAATGACATTGTCAAGGAAAATCAGAAAAGAGGGCCAAGGACAGATTTTTGAACACTATTTGATCTGACTGCCATGCCTTTTCCTAAGTGCTTTCTGACAGATTTTTTTTTCTACACGGGAAATTCACATTTTGAACTTTAGTTCCTAAAATACATTAAATCATACTTGGCTTCTAAGACGGGGCAGGAGGGGATGCACATAATGACTACTTATGTGGCTTCTCATCTGAGAAAATTATCTCTTCAAAATGGTCAGGTGCTCCTGACCCTGTTCTTAAGAGCGTGGGCATTTTTGAGCTAATTTTGGAAGTGTGAAGGATAATTGCTAGCACTTAGAGGACCTAGTTCTAGCCCAGTGTTAAAATCTTGGGAACCGGCTGGTCACGGTAGCTCATGCCTGTAATCCCAGCACTTTGGGAGGCTGAGAAAAAGGGTTGTTTGAGTCCAGGAGTTCTAGATCAGGCTAGGCAATATGGCGAAACCCAAAAATACAAAAATTAGCTGGATATAGTGGTGCATGCCTGTGGTCCCAGCTACTGGGGAGGCTGAGGTGTGCGGATCACTTGAGCCTGGGATGTGGAGGTTGCAGTGAGCCAAGATTGCACCAGTGCATTCCAGCCTGGGAGACATAGCAAGACCCTGTCTCAAAAAAATAAATAAATAAAAAATGCCAGGTGTGGTGGCACACACCTATAATTCCAGCACTTTGGGAGGTTGAGGCAGGTGGATCACCTGAGGTCAGGAGTTTGGGACCAGCCCAGCCAACATTGTGAAACCCTATCTCTACTAAAAAAAAACACAAAAAAAATTAGCTGGGTGTGGGAGTGTGTGCCCATAATCCCAGTTACTTGGGAGGCTGAGGCAGGAGAATCGCTTGAACCCAGGAGGGGGAGGTTGCAGTGAGCCGAGATCATGCCATTGCACTCCAGCCTGAGTGACAAGAGTGAAACTCTGTCTCAAAAAAAA
>NW_012117043.1:4333406-4343935 GCF_000951035.1 Colobus angolensis palliatus | reverse complement strand
AAAAAAAAAAAAAAAAGAAGAAGAAATATCTCATAGAAGTGCCATCATTTTCCTGAGAGGCTGTTTAATTTTGTGTGAGTACATTATTTCAACAAGAAAGGAGCAACTGCTTTAGTCTGTCATACCCAGAAACTACCTGATAACCAATATCATGAAACTCTTGTGGAGACAGTAAAATACTGTGTGTTAAGTGGTCATGATGATCACCATGGCTAACATGTGCTGAACAGTTACTTTGTTTTTTTGTAGAGACAGAGGTCTTGCCCCGTCGTCCAGGTTGGAGTGCCGTGGTGCAATCATAGCTCTCTGTATCCTCAAACTCCTGGGCTCAAATGAGCCTCCTGAGTAGCTGGGACTACAGACATGAGCCACTATACCCAGCTTTGAATGCTTACTTTGTACCAGGCCCTGAGATAAGGCCATATATTGGCCGGACACAGTAGCTTACGCCTGTAATTCCAGCACTTTGGGAGGCAGAGGCATGTGGCTTGAGTCCAAGAGTTCAAGACCAGCCTGGGCAACATGGCGAAATTCCATTCCTACAAAAACAAACAAACAAACATTAGTTTGGCATGGTGGCACATGCCTATAATCCCAGCTTCTTGGGAAGCTGAGGTGGGAGAATTACATGAGCCCAGAGGTTGTAGTGAGCCAAGATGGTGCCACTGCACTCCAGCCTGGGCGACAGAGTAAGACCTCATCTCCAATAAATAAATAAATAAAACAAATTTTTAAAAAAGAAAAAAAAAAGGCTATATATTCATTACTCATTTAATCCTCACAAAAATCCCATCAGATGAGTTTTGTTAAAGGTCTTATTTTATGGATGCAGAAATTGAGGCTCAGTGAGCAAACTTGATGCTTCTAACCACCCCTAGACTGTTCCTGCTTTACTCTGGGCAAGACTCACCTGCAGACCTTCCTGTGGCCATGTCCAGCCTTGTGGGCCTGGATCATCCATACAAGGGGCAGTAGAAATAGAGTCAAGAGTAAACACCCTTAGATCCACTAGGCTGCACTCTAGCCCTGCCCCTGTGCCATGTTGCAGCCTGCTTCCACCCATCTCTGAACCCTGCCTGTCTGCCTCTAAATACCTGCTTATTGTCCCTACTTCCAGGCACTTCAAACCCTGCACTTCAAACCCCACTGGCTTCCCTTAGGGTGCAGCTGGGTTTGGCCCCACCACCTGCAGAGGTTAGGGCAGAACTAAACAAACAAGGACTTGGATTAGCTGCACCCTGTGAGTCAAGGCCAGTTCTTTTCTTTTCTTTCTATTTTTTTTTTTTTGTGACGAAGTCTCACTCTGTTGCCCCACAGACTGTAGTGCAGTGGCGCAGTCTCGGCTCACCCCAACCTCTGCCTCCTGGATTCCAGCGATTCTCCTGCCTCAGCCTCCTGAGTAGCTGGGATTATAGGTGCTCACCACCATGCTCAGCTAATTTTTGTATTTTTAGTACAGATGGGGTTTCGCCCTGTTGGCCAGGCTGGTCTCAAACTCCTGACTTCAGGTGATCCACACGTCTTGGCCTCATAAAGTGCTAGGATTACAGGTGTGAGCCACTGTGCCCAGCTGGAGGCAAGGCCAGTTCTAAGGGGAACGTGCTCATGAGTCTCAGAGGAAGTCTCCTATGGCTGGCAGAACAATTACTGGCAGAAAAGGGATACTGAGATGCCTGTCCAGCAGTGAGGGCGCTCTACCTAGATAGAATTAGATTGCCGAAGTGGACAGGTAGAGGGCCAGGACTAGATGTCATAGGGCAAAAGGCACAACGTAGAATACCAGAGGCTTTCTGATAACAAGGTAGCACTGGGTTGAGAATTCAAGAAGGGTCAATATTTAAGAACCAGGATAGATGTCATAGGGTAGACTTTCTCCTCTTTTTCCCCGTTATGGGTTAAATTGTGTCTTCCCCAAATTCTTATGTTGAAGTCCTAAGGCCCAGTACCTCAGAATGTGATCTCATTTGCAAACAGGGTTGTTACAGATGTATGCAGTTAATATGATGTCATTCAGGTGGGCTTTAATCCTATATAATTGGTATACCTATAAGAAGGGAAATTTGGGCCAGGCGCGGCAGCTCACACCTGTAATCCCAGCACTTCGGGAGGCCAAGGCAGGTGGATCGCTTGAGCCCTAGAGTTTGAGACCAGCCTGGCCAACATGGCAAAACCCTGACTCTACCAAAAATACAAAAATTAGCCAGTCTTATAACCCTGTCTCAAAATAAATAGATAATTTCTTTTTAAAAAAGGGAAATTTGGAAACAGAGATACACATACAGGGAGGAGGTTGTGTGAAAACCAAGGTGAGATCAGGGTGATGGTTCTACATGCTGAGGAATGCCAAAGATTGCCATCAAGCCACCAGAAGCGAGGGGAGAGGCATGGAACAGGTTCGATCTCACAGCTCTCAGAGGGAACCAACCTGGCTGACACCTTGACCTTGGACTTCTGACCTCTAGAACTGTGAGACAGTACATTTCTGTTGTCGAAGACACTCAGTTTGTGGTCTTTTCTTTCTTTTTTTTTTTTTGAGGCAGAGTCTTGCACCGTCGCCCAGGCTGGAGTGCAGTGGTGCGATCTCGGCTCACTGCAACCTCTGCCTCTCGGGTTCAAGCGATTCTCCCGCCTCAGCCTCCTGAGTAGCTGGGATTACAGGTGCCCACCACCACGTCCGGCTAATTTTTTGTATTTTTAGTAGAGATGGGGTTTCACTATGTTGGCCAGGCTGGTCTTGAACTCCTGACCTCGTGATCTGCCTGCCTCGGCCTCCCAAAGTGCTGGGATTACAGGTGTGAGCCACCACGCCCGGCCCAGTTTGTGGTATTTTCTTACAGCAGCCCTAGAAAACAAATGGACCTCTTTTCTCTAAAACTGTAGGCCTGTTCCAGTCTGCTTCTGGCCAGTCTAGTCCTGGTTTCCTGAACCCAGGCTTCAGAGGAGGCAGACCTGCAGAGAGCTTTTCAATAAAAACGGCTCCAGCAGAGCTCGTGGGTATGCAGAGCTCATCGGAAGTCAGCAGGCAGAGTAGCACAGGGACCTTACACTCCACCTTGCAGGGTGAAGATAGTGTGTGTCCTATGTTCATTGTGGTTTAAGGGAGAGGGTTCCCGATGTAGAACTGGGTACTAACTCTCTTGAGGGATGAAAATATTTCACCTCAAGTCTGGAGCATGGATTTTGCTTAACATGACTCATAAAAATCTTTGTTCTCAGCCTCTCTCCCCATCACCATTCAGGCTGTTACCAACTTGCCTTTTATCTGACAAAGGCAGCCAGTTTCCATGGTTACCTACAAGCATGCAGCAAGGTGCCATTCCTAGGAGACCCCTGGATTAAGCAAATAGCAAGACAGGGGGTCTCTGGCACAATGAAAATAATCTGGATCCAATTATCAGAATGGGATACTAGGGGTAACTGGGTTTCAGGAGCAAGTTGGAAGCCCAGTTATTATAGCTGGGCATGGAGCCAGAGGCAGAGCAGCAAACCTAGTATTACTGTCGGCTGGACACTGAGCCCTTCCTATGAAGCAGGTGCTACAGCAAGCACTTCATGTGCCTTACCTCCTTTGGGCCTTGCCTACTTACCAAAGCACTCAGTTTTATAGATGGAGGACTCATGTGACACGTTGAAGATCACACGGCCAGTAGGTAACAAGGATTTGAACCCAGGCGCTGAATACCTTCCATTTATCCCTCCAGCTGAGCTTGCCATCCTTCTCCACCACAGAGGCTGATCTTATGAGCTGCATCAACAGCCTCCCTTTCCCCGCTAGCACCAATTGGGTCTGTTAGTGGAGAGCCCCACAGACAAGAGGGAAGGAAGGAGAGGGTGCTTTTGGCTTGCAGTGCCACAAAGTGGCTCTCTCTATACAATCTTCTCCATTTCCTTTTTTGTGTGTTTGAATCTAAGGCTGCTACTGCTCTATCTTTTGTGGTTGTCCAGTACCCATCTTTTGCAGGAAGTCTCTTTATAATAAATCCTTCTTGACTTATGGTCTTTCTAGTAAGACTGTGACTGCTATACCAGGTCTGTCTACTGCTGAAGGCTTTAGCCTGAACTCCCATGCTACTCTTCTCCCTGTTTTCCAGCCAGCATAGTGATTTGAGTCCCAGAGCATTGGATCAGTGCTTTTATTTATTTATTTTTTTGAGACAGAGTGTTGCTCTGTTGTCCAGGCTGGAGTGCAGTAGCGCAATCTCGGCTCACTGCAACCTCCACCTCCTGGGTTCAAGCGATTCTCCCACCTCAGCCTCCTGAGTAGCTGGAATTACAGGTGCATGCTACCACGCCCGGCTAATTTTTGTGTTTTTAGTAGAGATGGGGTTTCACCATGTTGGCCGGTCTGGTCTCGAACACCTAACCTCAGGTGATCCGCCCACCTTGGCTTCCCAAAGTGCTGGGATTATGGGTGTGAGCCACCATGCCCAGCCCAGCCAGATCAGTGTTCCTTAAACGCCTGCAATCTAAGGTCAGCATTGGTCTCTGACACTTGGAGCTGTGGGAAAGAGGTGCTAAGCCTGAGGTGGGTACTCAGTGGTTACAAATGTGAGGAGAGGGCATAGCCGAGTCTGGAGAGTTAAGCAGGGCCTGACACTCACCTACAAGGGCCTTCCATTCCCATGTGGTCCTTCTGTCTGGCAGCTCCCCAGTGCTGAGCTGCTGCACTGGAGTTTAGTTAACTGTTCAGCTGGAGGGAACAGTCTCTGCAAGCCTGCCTTCACTGCAGACACCAGCCACAAATTTGTGGATTTGCAGGACCACCCTCACTTCAGACTATCAGGCTACAGACTCAGAGGTTTTCAAAACCCCCCTCATAGAATGATTCACAGAACTCAGGAAGTGCTATACTTACAGTTACAATTTTATTATGGCAAAGAATATAAACTCTAATCAGCCAAGGGAAGAGATGCAAGAGCAGATTTCAAACGATATCCACTTGAGGAGCTTCTGGTTATCATCTCCCCATGGAATCATGGAGTCTTGACCATAATGTATGATAATACATAGTACAGATGCCCTTTGACTTAACAATGGAATTACCTCTCGATGAACCCATTGAAAATATTGCAAATCGAAAATGCATTTAATACACCTAAACTACCGAACATCACAGCTTTGCCTAGCCTACCTTAATTGTGTTCAGAACGCTTATATTAGCCTATATTTGGGCAAAATCATCTAATGTAAGGCCTGTTTTGTAATAAGGTGGTGAATATCTCGTGTGATTTATTAAATACTGAATACTGCATAGAAATTGTGACAGTTTTGCATCACCACAAAGTCAAAAAATCTAAGTCAAACCATCCTAAGTCAGAGACCTTCTGTATTGACAACGTGAGAAGGTCACCTACAACTTTGGTGTTCAGAGTTTTTAAGGGAATTCAATTATAACAAATTTTGGTATCTAGCCCTTTCCAGAGATCAGAACTGATGTGACATGATCCAAAGCCTTCATCATAAATCAGTTAGACTGCCCAATGGCCAAAGCCTGTAAGCAAACAAAAACAGTCCTATCAGGCAGAACATTCCAGGGGTCTAGAGATCACCTCTTGGTAGCCATGGACAATGGCCAGACCTCTCTTTGGGGCAGTTTAATTTTTCAATACACGACTACTTTGCTCCTTTAGCATCTACCAGACCTTCCCATTTGGCTGTATTCCTGGTGTTTGTCTTGCCTGGCCAGCACTGTGCTGTTATCATCCATGTGTCCATCTGAGTGTGGGATGGAGCTCAGGAGACATTTGATTCCGTCTATGGTGAGCATACCAGCTCTTCTCCATTGCAAGATTCACCACTGCAACCACTATCCCTGCTACTGTGGTGGTAAATTTCATGTCTTTATTACATCGTTGGGAAGGGACATCTGCTTTACAAAAGAGTTTCTCGGCTGGATATGGTGGCTCATGCCTGTAATCCCAGCACTTTGGGAGGCCGACGTGGGTGGATCACCTGAGGTCGGGAGTTCGAGACCAGCCTGACCAACATGGAGAAAACCTGTCTCTACTAAAAATACAAAATTAGCCAGGCATGGGGGCACATGCCTGTAATCCCAGTGACTCGGGAGGCTGAGGCAGGAGAATCGCTTGAACCAGAGAGGCAGAGGTTGCAGTGAGCCGAGATCACACCATTGCATTCCAGCCTGGGCAACAAGAGCAAAACTCAGTCTCAAAAAAAAAAAAAAAAAAGAGTTTCCCTTTGTGGCACTAGGGGAAGAGTCTACAACTGCCTTTCAAATGCCCTTGCACAAATCAACTGCCTCCCTACTCTTGTGCTTTGGGGCCATTATTAGTAAAATAAAGGTTACTTGAACACAAGCACTGTGATAGCACGACAGTTGATCTGATAACCAATAACCAAGAGGGCTACTAAGTGACTAACACGGCGGGGAGCCTATCAGCCTGGATACGCTGGACAGAGGGATGATTCATGTCCCCGGTGGGATAGGGCAGGACAGCACAAGCTTTTCTTTTCTTTTTTTTTTTAGACTGAGTCTCGCTGGCTCTCCCAGTCTGGCCTTCAGTGGCGCGATCTCGGCTCACAGCAAGCCCCGCCTCCCGGGTTCACATCATTCTCCTGCCTCAGCCTTCTGAGTAGCTGGGACTACAGGCGCCCACCACCATGCCCGGCTAATTTTTTGTATTTTTAGTAGAGACGGGGTTTCACCGTGTTAGCCAAGATGGTCTCGATCTCCTGACCTCGTGATCTACCCGCCTTGGCCTCCCAAAGTGCTGGGATTACAGGCTTGAGCCACCGCGCCCAGCCAGCACAAGCTTTTATCATGCTACTCAGAGTGACACAATTTAAAACATCTGATGCATTGTTTATTTCTGGAATTTTCCATCTAATATTTTCAGACGCCTGTTGACCATGAGTAACTAAAATCTGGGAAAACAAAACCACGAATAAGTGGGGGGACTATTGTCCACGCCCGGCTCTCGTCTTAGGCCTCTTGAAGGACGCGGATGTGTCTTACTCATCTTCGATACCTCCAGTGCCTACTATGAGCTGGTCCCTCACAGGCATTCTGTAAACCAACGTCTCCAGTTCACCTGCTCAGGAGTACACTGCATTGAATTTCTCTAGATGAGAGTTAGCAGAGTTGCCCCTGAATGCACACTAGCTCGGTCATTATTTGGAAGTGTTACTCTCTTTACTGATACTACCTCTTCTAATCCTTGCACCGGTGAGATAGGTACTCTTACTACCTCCATGAACAGATGGAAGGAAGAAATTGAGGCATCTATAGAGAGCAACTTTCCTGAAGTCATCTAATCCCCAGGTGGCCCAGTGGGGATGGAACCAGGTCTGTTGGATTCCAGAGCTCCAAGTCCTTAACCACTATTCCGTAATGGCCTGGGGTAGTCCACTGAGATCAATGCAATTATAGGTCATTTCCAGGAAAGGATTTAGCTTGAAATCATGCTTAGGGTTAAGAATGAGATTATAAAATGAAGTGACTTTGAATAATCTGTGAAGAGGTGAAATGAAAGCTAGTGATTATGACTGAGAATGCACTAGAAGTAGAAAAAAAAAATGATCCTGGTTTTTAAAGTGGTAGGAAATCACTGTTAAGTCCATCTGGTGAAAAGAGATCATCATTAAATCCACATGTAAAATACAAGCTGAAACATTTGTGTGTTGTTTTTTCTGACCTTAGAGTGATCTTTACTTTGTAGCTCTCCTTTTTCTACATTTTTCACATTGAACGGAAAATGTAGCCCTGTATTTTAGGGTTAATTTCTTTCTTTCTTTTTTTTTTTTTTGAGACGGGGTCTTGCCCAGGCCAGAGTGCAGTGGCGTGATCACTGTTCACTGCAGCCTCGATCTCCTGGGCTCAACTGATCCTCCTGCCTTGGCTTCCCAAGTAGCTGGGACTACAGGCATGCACCACACCCGAGTACTTTTTTTTTTTTGTCAAGAAGAGGTTTCGCCATGCTGCCCAGGCTGGTCTTGAACTCCTAAGCTCAACTGATCCACCCACCTCAGCTTCCCAAAGTGCTGGGATTATAGGTGTGAATCACTGCACCCAGCCTTCAGGTTAATTTCTGTTTTTATACATGTAATGTCATGTGCTGCATAATGAGGTTTGGGGCAATGAGGAACTGCATATATGACAGTGGCCTCATACAATTATAATGCCATATTTTTACTGCATCTTTTCCATGTTTAGATATGTTTAGATACACAAACACCATTATGTTACGATTGCCTACAGTATTCAGTACAGTAACATGCCGTACGGATTTGTAACCCAGGAGCAATAGGCTATACCATATAGCCTATGTGTATAGTACACTATACTATAGCATCTAGGTTTGTGTAAGTAAACTTTATGATGTTCACACAATGTTGAAATCGCCCAGTGACACATTGCTCAGAATGTCTCCCCATCATTAAGCAGAGCATGACTGTACACAATAGTATAAAAGGGTAGCATTGCCTAAAGATTTCTAATTAAAAAAAAAATCAGTTCCCTGCCTGATCCCTATATATTTCTACTCTCTTGAGACAATCACCTCAACTCTCAGCTGTTCCTTCTAACATTTATAACTGCTTTCTAAATAATATGTTTTTATTTAACTTCTTAGCTGATAGATTTGAGGTATAATCTATTAATTTCCCACCGTCATAGATGAGGGTTTCCCTTTTCCATATCACCTTTTCCACTTCCCTTTCTCCCACCTTCCCTACGTAAGCATATCAACATCTTATATCTCTTTTTCTACCTTAGCATTATTGACATTTTATGTTATATTCAAAGTCAGTGTTTATATTATTATGGCCAAGCAAATATTGTTGACAACCAAATCAAACAGTATTAAAGACTATTCTATTTTCAACCACACCTCCTTTCTTGTATTTTAATTTTTCCTACATTAAAAATTGCCATGTTTTGGCCGGGTGTGGTGGCTCATGCCTGTAATCCCAGCCTTTGGGAGGCCGAGGCAGGTGGATTACCTGAGGTTGGGAGTTCAAGACCAGCCTGACCAACATGGAGAAACCCCGTCTCTACTAAAAATACAAAATTAGCCGGGTGTGGTGGTGCATTCCTGTAATCCCAGCTACCTGGGAGGCTGAGGCAGGAGAATTGCTTGAACCTGAGAGGCGGAGGTTTCAGTGAGCCAATATTGCGCCATTGCACTCCAGCCTGGGCAACAAGAGTGAAACTCTGTCTTAAAAAAAAAAAAAAAATTGCCATGTTTTTTCATTTTCCTATTTGCCCTTGAACCCACCCAATTTTTCCACAAGCATTTCAATACCTCTGTCACTTACATATCAAAATGTCTCCCCAATATTCACACATGTAATTTCCATAGTTTTCCTGGAACTCTTCCAGAATCTTCCTTTGTTCTGTCTGGGCAGAGTGCTCTCAAGAGCTGCATGCAACTGACAGTCTGGGAATTCCTAGCTTTTTATTTTTATGAGTCATTAAAATGTAGAAAACAAAACCAACTGAAACACACACACACACCCCAGGGTTTAACTATACCTTCTAAAGTTTGTCTTTTTTTTCAAAGTAAATCCTTATTTGATTTTTTAAAGTAATCTACGAACTCACTGTTTCAACAATTGGAAACTAAAGAGAGCAAATCAAGCATAATGCTGCCGTTCAACTTTTTGTGTTCTAACTGTATCCTTGAGTAACAAACTTACAGATGAGGAAAATTTTCTCTTTATTAAACTCTTCCATCCGACAAGTAAAAAAAGAACGTTTGAGTTAAAACAACACCTTTTTTTCTTTCAAATGGAGTCTCGCTCTGTCACCCAGGTTGGAGTGCAGTGGTACGATCTCGGCCCACTGGAACCTCCGCCTCCGGGGTTCAAGCGATCCTCCCGCCTTAGCCTCCTGAGTAGCTGGGATTACAGGCACCCACCACCATTCCCAGCTAATTTTTGTATTTTTAGTAGAGATGCAGTTTCACCATGTTGCCCAGGCTGGTCTCAAACTCCTGGCTTCAGGTGATCCACCTGCCTGAACCTCCCAAAATGCTAGGATTACAGGCATGAGCCATCGTGCCCAGCTTAAAATAACACCATTTTGTAATTTTTTTTTTTTGAAACAAGGTCTCACTATAACCCAGGCTGAAGTGTAGTGTCCTAATCACGGCTCACTGCATCCTCAACTTCCGGGGCTCAAGTGATCCTCCTGCCTCAGTCTCCTCAGTAAGCTGGCACTATAGGCGTGCACCACCAAGCGTGGCTAATTTTTGTATTTCTTGAGGAGATGGGGTTTCCATATGTTGCCCAGGCTAGTCTTAGACTCCTGGGCTCAAGTGATCCTCCTACATTGGCCTCCCAAAGTGCTGGGACTACAGGCACCACTGCGTCTGGCCTGTATAATTATATATATATATTTTAAGACAGGGTCTCACTGTGTCCCCCAGGCTGGAGTGCAGTGGTGCAATCACGGCTTATTGCAGCCTCAACCTACTGGGCTTAAGCAATCGTCCCACCTTAGCCTCCTGAGTAGCTGGGACCACAGGCCCACCATGCCCAGCTAATTTTTCTTTTTTTTTTTTTTTTTT
>NW_012117043.1:4325432-4332956 GCF_000951035.1 Colobus angolensis palliatus | reverse complement strand
AAAAAAAAAAAAAAAAAATTGACATTTTTGAGACATTGAAAATTTAAGTGCCAACTAAATGTGATCATATTAAGCAATTCTTGTTTATAATTGATCCAACTATTTAAAAAATCCTTATCTTTTAGAGATATGTACTGAAATAATTACAGATAAATAAATATGATGTACCTTTACATCAGAATAATAGGGGAGTTTGAGATGGGGCAAGCAGGTGGAGGTACAGACGAAACAAAGTTGATCATTATTGAAGCTGAGAAATGGCACACAGGGGTTCATTATACCATTCTGTTTGCTTTAATATATGTTTGAAAGTCTCCATAATAAAAAGTTTAAAAATGTAATCTAGAGATAGTTATACCGCAAACTAAATTAGCTCTTCTAAAGCATGGGCTACCTATGCCAAAAAATGCTCAACCTGGCTGTGGTGGTTTTAGGACAATGGTCCCCAAGTTCTTTGACACTCATCCCATTAAGCAGTGGGCTCTATGTCCTCTCCTTTTGAATCTTGTGATTGCTCTGCCTAATACAGTACAGAGGAAGTGCTGGTATGTGACTTCTGAGGTTGGGTCATTAAAGGTGCTGCAGCTTCCTCCTGGTTTTCTTGGGACCCTTGTCCTATGGGAAGTCAGCCACCATGTAAGAAGTCTGACAACCTTGAGACCACCTGCTAGAGAAGCCATGTGTATGCAATCCAGGAGATAGTTCTAGCTGAGCTCCCAGCCAACAGCCTGCATCAACTAGCTGCCAGCCAAGGCAGGGAGCCATCTTGGATGTGCAGCCCAGTGTCGCCTTCAAGCAACTGCAGCTCCAGCCAGCATCTGACTACAGCCACCTGAGAGATCCCAAGACCAAACTGCCCATCAGTGCTCTTCCCAATTTCCTGACTGTCAAAATCATGAGCAAAATAAAGTTGTTTTGTTTGACTGGGTGTGGCGGCTCACTCCTGTAATCCCAGCACTTTGGGAGGTCAAGGTGGGAGGATCACTTGACCTCAGGAGTGTGAGACCAGCCGACATAACAGTGAGACTTCGTCTCTACAAAAAATCAAAAAGTAGCTGTATATTGTGGCATGCACCTGTAGTCCTGGCTACTCAGGAGGCTGAGGCAGGAGGATTGCTTGAGACCAGGAGGTTGAGCCTGCACTGAGCTACGATCAGGCCACTGCACTCCAGCCCGGGTGACAGAGCAAAACCTTTTCTCAAAAAAAAAAAAAAACACAAAAAACAAAAACAGGTTTTTTTTACACCACTACTTTTTGGGGTAATCTTTTATGCAGCAATAGTAACTGAAACCATGATCAACTATAAGAACCAAAATTAAGGATACACAGAACAATAAAATTGCTTTTCACTTTTCAAAAGCATTAACATTGTGACTGAAAATGTCATTAATCTCTCTGGATATTTATATTCTCACTCATAAATTGAGATGTGGAAAGAGACTTAAGTCGCTTCTATTTTTTTCCCATTTTTTGTAAAAATAGGGTCTCCATATGTTGCCCAGTCTGACCTCAAAGTCCTGGCCTCAAGTGATCCTTCCACTTTGGCCTCCTAAAGCTCTGGGATTACAGGTGTGAGCCATTGTGCATCGCCAAGACTTTTCTAATCAATAACAACAAGTAGGCAGATGTTTATCTTACTCACCCGGGTTTTCACTTATATGCAAACTTTTATTTAAACATTTCTTATTTATTAATAACTAATAAACTTATTCATTCTTTCAATGTATATTTGACCCAGGCACTATTGCTAGTTGCCAGGCACTGTTCTTAGATCATTTAAGGGCACTCATTTATCCAAATTTAGGCATGGTATAACCAGAGTAAGCCACCTGGCTTTCTAATTGCTCCTTCTCCCAACCCTCTTCATGCTTTTGCAGGCTTAATAGAGTCAGCACTACGACACTCTTTTCATGGTTTTTCATCTTTTCAGAAGAGAAGATCTTTTTCTTCAGTAACTACCATATATGATACTGAATTCTGTTCATTTGAGCATGTAAATATTGAGGAAACTGGCATTACATTCTAGGTAGTTCCATGGCAAAACTGCTTCAAAACAAATAAAATGTATTATTCTACACAATACTGTTTGAGATTCTTAGGGTACATTTCTGGACTGATATTTTGGAGTTTGGGCTTTCTTTTCAGAATGGAAATGAGAAGATCTAAATCAAATGAAGTGTTAATGTCTTATTTGCTAGGTGATATTGTGAGAATACAGGCCTAAGACAGACTAATTTGAACCCGGGCTCCAGTTCAAAAATGTTGTTTGCCTGACATGGTTTTATTAAAAAAAAAAAAAAAATTTACAAAGTTTATCCTATGAATGCATGTGTGTATTTTTTCCAATATAAAACACATCTACGAAAACAGAACAAAACAAAATTATAAATAAATAAAAAAACACATCTACACTACTTAAGTCAACCAATATGGTTAGTTTGCTTCCTCTGATAGTTTCCTAAGGCAGCAAAATAAATACAAAATCAAACTTGTTCTAAAGAAATTAGTACTATCCAGGTGTGGTAGTGCATATCTATAGTCCCACCTACTTGGGAGGCTGGGGCAGGAGGATCCCTTGAGCCTAGGAGTTTGAGATTCCAGTGAGCTATGATTGGGCCACCACACTCCAGCCTAGGCAACAGAGCAAGATCATGTCTTTAAAATATATATAGTACTTTACTAAGAACTAGGTTAGGAATTAGAAGGAGGGGCTGGGGGCGGTGGCTCACAACTGTAATCCCAGCGCTTTGGGAGTTTGAGGCAGGTGAATCACTTGAGATCAGGAGTTCCAGATTAGCCTGGCCAAATGGTGAAACCCCGTCTCTACTAAAAAAATACAAAAATTAACTGGGTGTGGTGGCAGGTGCCTGTAATCCCAACTCGGGAGGCTGAGGTAGGAGAATTGCTTGAACCCGGGAGGCTGAGGTTGTAGTGGGCCGAGATTGCACCAAAGTGCTGGAATTATCTGTGTGAGTCACAGTGCCCGACCTATATATGTATTTTTAAAGTTCAAAAGAACTTAAATCTTTGGCAAGCAAGTGCATTTTCACTTCTAAAATCAGAAAAGGCCAGGCAATGTGGTTTATACCTGTCATCCCAGCACTTCAGGAAGCTGAGGAGGGAGAATTGCTGGAGGCCAGGATTTCAAAAGCAGCCTGGATAGACCCCATCTCTACAAAAAATCAGCCAGGCATGGTGGCGTATACCTGCAGTACAAGGCAGAAGGATCGCTTGAGCCCTGGAGTTCAAGGCTGCAATGAGCTATGGCCATGCCACTGCACTCCAGCCCTGGCAACAGAGCAAGACCCTGCTCTCTAAAACATAAATAAATAAGTAAATTAATAAATGAACAATAAAATAAAATCAGTAAACCAAAAACTAAAGAGAGAGTGTTAACAAAGTAGACTCATTATTTAAATGTGCTTAAAATTCTTTTAATATAGATTATTATTTTTGCCATTCTCCTGCCTCAGCTTCCTGGGTAGCTGGGATTACAGGCACCCGCTACCATGCGCAGCTAATTTTATTTTTGTATTTTTAGTAGAGACAGGCTTTCACCGTGTTAGCCAGGATGGTCTCAATCTCCTGACCTCATGATCCGCCTGCCTTGGCCTCCCAAAGTGCTGGGATTACAGGCGTGAGCCACCGCACCCGGCCGCCAGTGAGCTTTTAATTGTCATGATGGTACCCTATTTTTTTTTTTGTTTGAGACAGAGTTTCACTCTTGTTACCCAGGCTGGAGTGCAATGGTGTGATATTGGATCACTGCAACCTCCACCTCCTGGGTTCAAGCGATTCTTCTGCCTCAGCCTCCTAAGTAGCTGGGGTTAGAGGCACACGCCACCACACCTGGCTAATTTTTTGTATTTTTAGTAGAGATGGGGTTTCACCATGTTGGCCAGGCTGGTTGTGAACTCCTGACTTCAGGTGATTTACCCGCCTCAGCCTCCCAAAGTGCTGGGATTACAGGCATGAGCCACCGTGCCCAGCCCAATGGTACCGTATTAAGAATAACAGCCTTCGTGATAGTAACAGTTAACATTTATGCACTGCTAGGCACTGTTTTAGCTTTCTATGCGTTTCTCATCCAGTGCTCACCACAACCTTATTAGGTTGATACTGCATATTTATTTGACCTATTTCACAAACGAGGAAACTAAGGCCACCTATCAAGTCACTGGAAAGTCCAGGACTCCCACCCAACTAGAGTTAAGTCCAGAGCCTATGCTTTTAATCTCTATGCTAGATTTCCTTCATAATTAGGAAATTAAGTTTGAGCGAGTTCATTTATTTAAAGCATTGCCTTGTTCCAGAAAGGATTTCAGGCATCTGGTTAAATAAATTGTCCAAGATCACCCAGGCAGTAAGTGGCAGTACCAAGAATCAAAACTCTTTCTTGAACGAACTGTATAAACTAAGCGAGCTAACACAGATGTAGACTCACATCATGCATTTCCTCCTAAACATGAGAAGGGGAAATGAAGGCTCTTTCTTTGGCCGGTTTTCATGTTCATTTTAGTTGGATGTGTTTTCAGCCTTAGAGCGCCTTTATCATTTGAAAAGGGACAGAGTAGGACAAGAGGAATTCATGAATCACAGGACTGGGCAGCAATCACATGGCTGCCCATGGTGGGCAGAGGAAAGGAAAAGCCTGAGGTGATCCTAAAATGTGTGCTTGGGACATGACAGACGACCTGGAAACACTGCTTAGTAATAAGCGTCTTCAGGAGGAAAGGCGAGAAAGAGGAAAGAAGGGTAAAATGAAGAGATCAAGGAAGAGTTAGGAAGCCATATCGTATGAGAGGTGGAGGGAAGGTAATGGGGGACATGTATAGCTGTCCAGGAGTGAGAATAAAAATAATAATTGGCCAAGGTGGGAGGATCACTTGAGGTAAGGAGTTCAAGACCAGCCTGGGCAACATGGTGAGACCCCCACTCCGACATCTCTACAAAAAAACGTAAAAATGAGCAGAGTATGGTGGTGCATGCTTATTGTCCCAGTTACTTGAGAGGCTAAGGTGGAAGGATTGTTCAAGCCCAGGAGGTCAAGGCTGAAGTGAGCCATGATCACGCCACTGGACTCCAGCCTGGGCAACAGAGCAAGACCGTGCCACTAAAATAATAATAATAATAATAATAATAATGATAGGCCAGCATGGTGGCTCACGCCAGTTATCTCAGCAGTTTGGCTAACATGGTGAAACCCCATCTCTACTAAAAATACAAAGATTAACCAGGCGTGGTGGCAGGCACCTGTAATCCCAGCTACTGGGGAGGCTGAGACAGGAGAATCGCCTGAACCCAGGAGGCAGAGGTCACAGTGAGTAGAGAGCACACCATTGCACTCCAGCCTGGGTGACAAGAGCAAAACTCCGTCTCTAATAATAATAATAATAATAATAATAGTAATAGTAATTGGATTTGAGAGTGCCAGGTTTCAAAGGAGAAAAGTATAAAAAGGTAAACACTACCAGAATAGTCTTTAAAAAAAAAAAGTACATATTCTAAAGATATTCTAAAGTATCCCAAATCAGGGATTGCCCCTTCAGGTCTGAGTGAGTCACATTTTTCCATTTCCTCTCAGTCTCCTCTGTTTTGGGTTCACAGCATCCTTCTTCTTAAGACAAGTACTGAGTCCGTTTTCTTTTACCTCTAAGTCCAGATAGGTTTGTGTAAAGAACTGTCTTTTATTGGCAATAACTTGAAAAATAAATAAGATGAAGTATACACTCGTTCTCTTTTGTATGGCTGCAAAATGGAACATTCATTTGCTTTCTTTTTTTTTTTTTTTTTTTTTTTGAGGCGGAGTCTCGCTTTGTCGCCCAGACTGGAGTGCAATGGCCGGATCTCAGCTCACTGCAAGCTCCGCCTTCCGGGTTTCCGCCATATCTCCTGCCTCAGCCTCCCGAGTAGCTGGGACTACAGGCGCCCGTCACCTCGCCCGGCTAGTTTTTTGTATTTTTTATTAGAGACGGGGTTTCACCATGTTAGCCAGGAAGGTCTCGATCTCCTGACCTCGTGATCCGCCCGTCTCGGCCTCCCAAAGTGCTGGGATTACAGGCTTGAGCCACCGCGCCCGGCCTCATTTGCTTTCAGTTTGAATTATTACCAAAACATTGCAGAACTTGCCTAATCTTTTTTTCTTTCTTTTTTTTTTTTTTAATGAAGGAGCCTGTCTCAATTTAGTATCCTTAACCAAACATGATTTAGTCCCAGGTCAAGAACTGGTTATAAAGAAAATACAGCTATTTCAGTAACAGCTCTTTAGTCCTGGCTGTTCACAGAAAGCTAACTATGAAGCCGTTTGAAACTCTTCTCATTAAGAACCATGATGTTGGCCGGGTGCGGTGGCTCATGCCTATAATCCCAGCACTTTGGGAGGCTGGGGTGGGTGGATCATGAGGTCAAAAGATTGAGACCATCCTGGCCAACAAGGTGAAACCCCATCTCTACTAAAAATACAAAAATTAGCTGGGTGTGGTGGCACACGCCTGTAATCCCAGCTAATCGGGAGGCTGAGGCAGGAGAATTGCTTGAACCCAGAAGGCAGAGGTTGCAGTGAGCCAAGATCTCGCCACTGCAATCCAGGCTGGTGACAGAGGAAGACTTCCTCTCAAAAGAAAAAAACAACAACAACCGTGACGTTTTACTTAAGTTGGACTTTGCCACTCTGGATAATGTAAAACAGAAGTCACTTATTGAGAGGTAGGGACAGGAAGAGGAAATGGTTGACCTGTAACAAGAGTTCTCCAAAGGTGACAGGTAGGCTTATTAACCTCCTGGGACCTATATTTATTTAGCAACTTGAGCTGACCAGCACGTGTGCTGGGTAATGTTTAAATCATTAGAGTGCATGTATACGAACTTAACATTACAGGAATTTATTTCCTCTCCCATTGCTGCTTTCTGGACATTTCCTCTTTTTTTTTTGCCTAAACTATGCAAACAACATTCCAAAAAAGGCAACTCAATACAGGTTGGTTGGATAGAATTCTGTGGAATATTGATCATTAGGACTTCTCCTTTACTATGAGAACTACACAAAGAGTTCTCTGTTGTAAGTAACTGAATCTGGGGCAAAGAAATGTCCACATCTATTTGAACTTAGTTTGGAGTTATTCCTTCTCTCTACAAAAAGGGTATAATGTATATATTTGTTTAAAAATATATGTATTATATTTTTAAATGTAAGTGATTTAATCTTGTTTTAAGGATTTAAAAAATTCTCTGAAATAATTAGAGTTGCAAATTCCACAAAGTTAGACAGCAAAAACATGATGTTATCGAAATGTACAGAAATATGCAAATAGTAGAAAATGTAAGGCTGGGCACAATGGCTCACGCCTATAATCCCAGCACTTTGGGAGGCCCAGGTGGGTGGATGGCTTGAGGTCAGGAGTTCGAGACCAGCCTGACCAATGTGGTGAAACCCCGTCTCTATTAAAAACATAAAAATTAACTGGGCATGGTGGCATGAGCCTATAGTCCCAGCTACTCAGGAGGCTGAGACAGGAGAATTGCTT
>NW_012117043.1:4281016-4324782 GCF_000951035.1 Colobus angolensis palliatus | reverse complement strand
AGCCTGGGTGACAAAGCGAGACTCTGTCTCAAAAAAAAAAAAAAAAGAAAGAAAGAAAAAAGAAAACGTATATTATGATAGCCAGTGACTAAAAACCTAACCTAAACTAAATTTAATCCCGCATTGGCTGCTTCATAAAATCTCAGGTCCAGTACAAACAGCCCTAACACAAATGCAACAGGGGCACAATGCTTAATGCCCAGTAAAATGATTGGAGACCTAGCAGATCTGTGCCCTGATACTATTTTTTAAATTATGCCTGATAAGAATCTCTAAGAAACAGTGAAAGAAAACTGACTCATTCCACAAAGACATTTTTATAAGGGAAGTGGATTTAGAATTTAATGGTGACATTTAGTCATTATAAAGTAGATAATTTCATGAAGAATAATTTGATATTTATAACACCATCATTGTCAATTAAATTAGTACAGAGTAAAAGTGAATCAAAGATCCTTGATGAGCAAAATATGATGAAGTGGAATCTCAGTAAAGGCACAGTTAGCCGTTAGGAGAGAAGAAACAGACTGGGCGTGGTGGCTCACACCCGTAATCCCAGCACTAAGGGAGGCCAAGGTGGGTGGATCACCTGAGGTCAGGAGTTCGAGACCAGCCTGGCCAACACGGTGAAATCACATCTCTACTAAAAATACAAAAAATTAGCTGGGCGTGGTGGTGGACACCTGTAATCCCAGCTACTTGGGAGGCTGAGGCAGGAGAATGGCGTGAACCTGGGAGGCGGAGGTTGCAGTGAGCCAAGATCGTGCCATTGTCCTCCAGTCTGGGTGACAACAGTGAAACTCCATCTCAAAAAAAAAAGGAGAGAAGAAATAGAATGGAAGGTTTTAATTGCTGTAGTTGTTTTTAGATCCATGTGTTTTTAGATCTGGTGCTTGTTTTTAGATTGTTAGGTCTGCATCATAACAGAATCAGACTTGGATTAGTAAGTACACATGAAGTTCTGATTTCTCATGGCCAAATCTTCTTGCGCATTTCATTGTCTCTATTTTTTCTGTTTGGATTGCTCATCTAATGCACTAGTTTCTCTTCTGCGAGGCTTCCTTAAGATTTTGTTTTGTTACAATTTTTGGTTGGTGGCCCATCCTGAAAGACAGTTGTTTACTACATTCTAAAAAAGCCACAAACAAGGAGTGTCTCCATTGTTCCTTGGTTACACATTCTAGTCTATTCAAATTGTGGACCAACTTATTTTTCTGTTGTTTGTAGTCTGTAGCCTAATATACTCTGTACTACCTTCTGAGGACAATATGGGTTTTGTAAATGGCAGAAACATATGTAAATAATCAAGCTACATTGTATAATATATTGTGCCAAGAATGGATTGTTTCACACATGGTGTGTTGGTGAAGAAATAAAACCTTGAAAGTAAAGTGTTTTCTATTAGGCTACCTAATATAGAAATGGTTTATGCCCAAGGGCAAAAAATTCATTGATGCTTTGACATAATCTGTTGACTTTTAATTAAAACCTTGCTTATTTTACAAGTGTAAATCCATGAGCTAAATCACATTTTGAGTCTGCGGATTTATGACTGGAATAAGTTTAATGCTGAATTAACCCTTGTAAATGTGCTTTCTTAGAATAATAGCATTAGGTCCAAAATACATGTTATTTGATTGCCTTATTGCACCCAAAATGAAGTTATTGCAATTTGGCAATACCATAAACCACGTATCTTAATTAAAAATAGCACATATTATATAATAAAGTATGTTCCACAATTGTTCCCAAGATCCTAGCATCTGGAAATGCATTCACAGTATCATCTGTACAACAAACAAGTATTTCATTTTTCAAACCAAAAAGATAAAACTTTAACCCTAATTTTTAAGGCTACGATTTACAGAAACTGCAATATATTGTTATAAGGCTTATTTTCTTTGAAAATGTCTGCTTTGCGTTTTTGTTTATTCCTTGGGTTTTGTAGCTTGGTAAAACACAAATGGCAAATATATTTATCTAAAAATTTAAAAATGTTTTTCTCCCGACTCTTCTAACTCCCTAGTTAGAATTTCAGAAGATCAAAAGGAAAGGAAAAAATAAACACTAATTTATTATAGGATAAAAGAACATAATCCCTGACTCATTTACTTCTAATTAAGACCTGCATGAGACCATAAAAATAGAAATATGTTTATGTAACTCATTTAAAATCTAACCAAATCCAGAGAAAACATCAACCTCTCCTAGGTGTATCAATACACAGTTTTGTAATACAAGAAAAAAAATGTGGCCAGAAAAATGAGATCTAATGGCAATTTCCTTTTCTTACAATAGTTTTTTCCTATCAAATACAGCTAAGAAGCCCTTGCATAAGAACCCAAACACACGAAGTTATCATCTACAGATGGTGGTTTGCCCCTGCGTATTATGGGAAAATATGCAGAGACATTCGTGCGTTCATTCACCACAAAGACGTAGTCAGCAACCAGGCCATGCCAAGCACTGGGGTCAGTCCATCCAAATGCCAAATGCCTAACAGAATAGGGTGAATTATCAAGTCTGTCTGCAGTGAATCTTACGTGTATCTGCAGATTACCTTTCATTTTCACTCCATCGTTTCACTGAAATTCCTATTTTTAGATATTTTCTCGCATACTAAAGGCTGAATATAACTTTTAAGAAAAAGACTAATTTTAGATCTTCCACCGTGTAGGCTCAGTTTGAAATGTTCTCTTTCACATTGCCCTAAGTGAATTATCCTGCGTTTTCAGTTCCAAGGCTGTCAGGCCAGATCTAAGCCCTGTTTAAGTCAGTCTGTTGAAAGGGTTAGTAAGACATCTGTGAACGTTAAAAGCATGTGGGTCAGTGCATTGCTTTGATCAGGGATTTTTGCCCAACTAAGAGGACTGAATTTTGACTGAATTCAAAATCATAGATCATTTGGTGGCAATTAATACAGTACTCTTCTTTCTGGGATATTTGCCAATGTACCTGTCCGTCAATGTTAATCTCTCTTTGGCCAAAAATTTAGATTTTTTTCATAGCTTTTTCATTTTTGTAGCAATTCCCTTCCCCTTGCAATAGTCTCTATTTGTTAGTATTATTCATATTAGACTTTCTAAATGTGTTTCGCTTTTTTTAACTTACAGTCACATCCATATTTTAGCTGCTTGATTGTAATTCTCTCACACCAGTGAAATAGGATTCTCCAGTATTAAACCAAGGTGTCTCCAGGGTAACAGAGCAGAGAAGTGGTAGGGCTTGATAGATGAGGCTCTGAGCCACCTGAAGTATTATGTGGAAGGTGACCAGGAATATTCAAAGGCACTATAGAGTTTCAAGGAAGGATACTCTTTGAATGAACATATATTGAAGAAACAAAATGCAGGTAGAACAGAGCAAAGCATAGTATCTTTTAAAAATATATTCATATTTGATTGTAGATGCATAAAGAAACACTGAAGAATAGACCAAAAAATAAGAATTGTTACCCATGGAGGAAAGAGGGGCAAAAGAAGGAATGGAACCTATTTGTGTATACCTTCCTATTTAGTTTTGATTTTTGAATCGTGAAACACACAATTAAAATAAAAATTACTTGGAAGATCAGGATCTTCAATCAGTAGACTGAGATCCATAGAGCTATCTCTAGGCCTTTCCTGGTAGACCCTCATGCCAATTGCTCCCACCGGCTCCATGAATTCTCAACCCAGTGAATCCTCTCCTCCTCAAGCACCACATTTTCCTGCAAGCTCCACGTGCATCTGATGCAGGTGTCAGAAAACTCAACCCCAACTGATTAAGCAAAGAAAGGGAACTGACTGAGGTAAACTGAAAAGTCCAGGCCTAGACCTTCAGGCACAGCTTGACTCAGGAATTAAGCTACAGAACACCAGGATCCAGTCCACAGCTCTGCTTCCTCAGAGTTCGTTCTGTTCTCAGACCCTGCGAGTGGTCACCAGCAGCTACAGGCTATCAACATTACGACAACCAATTAATTACAGAAGAAAGATCCACTTTTCCTCTAATAGCTTCCATAAAAGTTCCAGAATTGAGTCTTATGGGCTTTGATTGGCCCAGTTTGAATCCTTTGCCCATCTCATCAATCACTGTCGCCAAACAGAGCATGCCGTCATTGGCTTAGTCTAGGTTACGTGCCCCACTGCGGGTACAGGAATGAAGTGCTTCATTTGAAGTGCATAGGTAGAAAAGTGAAACTGGGGTATGTTGTCAGGAAGGGATGTTAGATATTGGACAGTAAAAACACTACTCTTGGCCAGGCATGGTCGCTCAAGCCTGTAATCCCAACACTTTCAGAGGCTAAGGCTGGCGGATCACCTGAGGTCAGGAGTTCGAGACCACCCTGGCCAAACAGGGCAAAACCCTATCTCTACTAAAAATGCAAAAATTAGTCAGGCATGGTGACGGGTGCCTGTAATCCCAGCTACTCAGGAGGCTGAGGCAGGAGAATCACTTGAACCCAGGAGGCGGAGGTTGCAGTGAGCCGAGACTGCAGCCACTATACTCCAGCCTGGGCGATAGAGTGAGACTCTGTCGCAAAAACAAAACAAAACAAAACAAAAAACAACCAAAAAGCACTACTGTGTTCTCAAGCTGGAGTGCAATGGACCATCTCAGCTCACTGCAACCTTTGCATCACAGGCTCAAATGATCCTCCTGCCTCAGCTTCCCAAGTAGCTGGGACTACAGGCATGAGCCACCATGCCTGCTTAATTTTTGCATTTTTTGTAGAGATGGGGGTTTCACCATGTTGGTCAAGCTGGTCTCGAACTCCTGGCCTCAAGTAATCCACCCGCCTCAGTCTCTCAAAGCGCTGGGATTACAGTCATGAG
Organism: Colobus angolensis palliatus; assembly: GCF_000951035.1. Taxonomy (NCBI): domain Eukaryota; kingdom Metazoa; phylum Chordata; class Mammalia; order Primates; family Cercopithecidae; genus Colobus; species Colobus angolensis. Next base: position 4,319,965 of record NW_012117043.1, on the reverse strand, counting down.
CCACTGAGCCTGACCTAAAAAAGCAGCTTTTCAAAAGAGATTTGAGACTCCGGATTTAAAATAAGGGTTTTTTTTTGGCCTGAAATGGGCTATCCAGAGTACACTGTACTTTTCAAAGCAGGTCAGAAAAATTGCTGTTCTAATCAAGAAAAAGCAGAAGTTCATAAAAAGTGCTTATATTCCAAAAACTGAAGTTTAAGAGCCAGGGAATGATGAGCAGTTTGATAGAACTGTTTTGTTGAGTTAGACCAGACAATAAATTATTTTTGTGGTGTTTTTTTTTTTTTTTTTTTTTGGTATAACACCTCGGTATTATTTAGACCTTGAAACTTCCTTTTAATATGTATTATTTCTGATCAATGACCATAGGCAGTCTTTAAATACTCCACAAGGAATAGACAGAAAGGAGGCATCTTTCCAAGAGAAATTCTCAAACCAGAGTATTCCTTAGCCAGTTTCTGCCCTGTTATTCCATGGCTGGTCTCAATTAGCTTTCTGCCACCGTCACACATTTGTGAAAATGGCAACAGTGGTAATGAACATACCCATAGGCCCATGGAAGATTTCCATTTTCTCTTCATTTCTGGCACCACAGGAACACTTCAGTCCAGTCCAGCACACACAATCAATTCAAGTGCATGCATAAAACTCTACTATATATAGTATGAGTATGAGTGGATTCCAGGGTGCAAGCTATATATAGTTGAGCTAAATAACGAGTTCGCTGTCATGTTATTCAGCTGGCAATGTTTGAAACATTAAACAGTTCTTTCCAGTCACTCCTTATTGAATGCTGGTTCTCACTGGTGCTCTTTTGTGCACCCTTGTTTTCAGCTGGCCTGTCTTCTTAAGTCCCTTTCTGGACTTTGGTCAAGTGAGAGCTGTTTCTTTTCTTTTTTTTTTTTTTTTGAGACAGAGTCTCACTCTGTCGTCCAGGCTGGAGTGCAATGGTGTGATCTCAGCTCACTGCAACCTCACCGCCCGGGTTCAAGCAATTCTCCTGCCTCAGCCTCCTAAATAGCTGGGATTACAGGTGCATGCCACCATGCCTGGCTTTTTTTTTCTTTGTATTTTTAGTAGAGATGGGGTTTCACCATGTTGGCCAGACTGGTCTCAAACTCCTGACCTCGTGATCCTCCCACCTCGGCCTTCCAAAGTGTTGGGATTACAGGTGTGAGCTACCGCACACAGCCCTGTCTAACTTTTATGTACAGGGATGGCTCTGGCATTTCCTTCTTTATTTTTATTTTTATGTTTTTAACCCTATCCCTGGTGGTAGGTGAGGCTATGGTATTTTTAGCCAGGAAAAGCTCAGGGCAGCAATCTGGGGGCAATCAGGACAGTACAATGGGGGAAGCTTGAGGCAATTCCCTGGAATCTTTTTAGATCTGGAGGATGCTGATGGAGATTACAGAGGAGGAAGGGCTAATGGACCCACCCCAGGCTATCTTTTGGTGCTGTCACTACCCACACACATCTTTTTTCTTTCATCTTGTAAAAACTGCTTGTTCTGGCAGGCTGTCACCCAGCCAGTTAAGCCAAGCTCACCCAGTAAAAAATCTCAAAATTGTCTCTGAACTTCCCATTTCCATCAGAGGGGCATTAAAGGGTGCCACAGACATTTGTTTGGCCATGGGGATGCCAACATGAACAAGATGGTCCTCGTCCTGGTCCTCGTCCTCAAGTTGTTCACAGTCTAAAGTGAGGTAGAACCAGGTACAGTGGCTCACAGTAATCCCAACACTTTGGGAGGCTGAGGTAGGAGGATCACTTGAGGCCAGGCATTTGAGACCAGCTTGGGCAACATAGTGAGACCCCATCTCAACAAAAAATTTAAAAATTAGCAAGGCATGGTGGTGCACGCTGGAAGTCCCAGCTACTTGGGAGGCCAAGGCAGGAGGATCCTTTGAGCCCAGGAGTTTGAGGCTGCAGTGAGCTATGATCATGTCATTGTACTCAAGCCTGGTTGGCAGAGTGAGAGCTTGTCTCTATCAAAAGTCACAGTGTGGGAGCACGGGAAGGTTCTGTTTACCTCATATGTGGTCCCTATTTGTATCTCCTCTCCTCATCTATAGCAGCTCATATTTTATTCTTTCCCACATTCCATTCATTAAACAAATACTTGTTGAGTCTTGAGTCTGTGCTAAGTGTTGGGGCTACTGTGGCATTGGACTTGTATTCCAATGGAGAGAATCAGATAATAAGGAAGTACACGAATAAGATATTATTTAGTGAAACAGAAAACAGGCTAAGGGATAGAAAGTGACCATCAGGGGAGGTAAAATGGGGAAAGGTTGCAACAGTGGGCACAGAGATCTCTCTGAGGAGGTGGGAGGTGACATTTGAACTAAGATCTGATGGGCAGGTAAGAGGTAACCAAGCATGGGAATATCTGAGGAAGAGCAGGGCTGGCAGGTGAAACTGGAAGGGGAAGACTGAGCGGGATGTCTATGGTATTGCAGGAATGGAAAGAAGGCCATGGTGACTAGAGCCTAGTGCCACAGGGGAGAGTGACAGCAGCTGAGATCACAGAGGTCATCAGAGGCAAATCAGGAGGGCTGGAAGACCTTGATAATCAGGTGTCTGAATTTTATGATCAGTGCAATTTGGAGAGGGGAATGTACTTTTCCTATTATCAGATATGCATGTTTTTTATTCAGGGTATCCTTGTCAGCATATAAAGAAACAGAATTAGTGATGAAAATATTGATTGCTTGGTGAGTACAGAATTAGAGCAAAGACAGATGAAAGGTCTTGAGGGATATTTGACATAGGCTCTCCAAGGGTCCACAGCACTGGGGATTTTCTTTTTCAAATATCTGGATATTTGTGAGCATCAGATATACTAAACTCTCTTGAACAAAGTTTAACGCCTCAAGTCTCCTTGTTTTAGGGTAGGCAGGAATTCATGCCCTTTTGTCTGTATTCTTTCATCACACCATCACCTTTCCTTACTTCCATAGCCTTTGTTACATTCCCGGTTATAGATGATATTTAATCACCTCAAGAATCTAGTCCAGGCCAGGCATGTTGGCTCGCCCCTGTAATCCCAGCACTTTGGGAGTCCAAAGCAGTAGGATCACATGAGGCCAGGAGTCTGAGACCAGCCTGGCCAATATGGTGAAACCCCATCTCTATTAAAAATAATAATAATAAAAAAGTAGCGGGGCATGGTGGCACACGCCTGTAGTCCCAGCTACTTGGGAGGCTGAGGTAGGAGAATCACTTGAACCTGGGAGGCGGAGGTTGCAGTGAGCCAAGATCACCCCACTGCACTACAGCCTGAGCAACAGAGCGAGATTCTGTCTCAAAAAAAAAAAAAAAAAAAAAAAAGTAGTCCAAAACCTATCATAAACTGGATCCTGATGGGAAGTATACAATTATATAACTTATCCATGGTTAGTGAATAATTTAGCTTCAGTCTCGGGGAACGAGACCTGCATCCCACCCCCGACCAACTTGGGCTTTTGGCTTGGGGGCTAGTTTTCTTTTCAGGCTTGTCACTCTGTAATCACTGACCACTACATGCATACGGTTCTGATGTAAACTAAAATCTTCATCCAAAGTCTCTATCCACCTGGCAACTTTTGAACCCATATGAAATAAGCAGGGTAGTGACTCTTCTTTTGAGACCTCATTTGCTCATTTATTCAAGTACATGGAGCCCCAGGCAGTACACTGAGTACAAGGGATAAAACAGATGCATGATGTACTCCTAGCCCCCTAGTCTGACAAAGATTCATGTGTATCTCTGGTTCTTAAAATGAACAAATTGTCCACTTACAAACTGTATACTTACAACTAACCTGGATGTACAGGGCTTGTGCTCCATGCAGCTTGCAAATATCTGTCCTCAATTATTTTCTGCAGACTAACAGCCACCACAGCTTCTGGTTGCTCCTCTCTCCTCCTTGTCCTCCTTCCCACCTCCAGAGCGCTTGCTGCTGTTGCCATGACAGCCAGAAGGAAAAGCTTTGGAACCTTATCTCTTACTATGGGCCTATGTCTCCCCATGAGGACATTATTGTCTGTCACTCCAACTGGACTCTGGGGCTTGCCCTTTAAATATACCATTAAGTCATGTTAAAATTGGAACTCTACGGGCAAGATTATGACGGTATTTAGTCAGGGACCTAGGAATTCTCAAATCTTGTTTTTGACTAGCAATCCTTTTCTTCAAAGAAAATATGTGCACTTATGACAAAGCAGGGTATAGGGATGCTTTTTACTAAGTGGGGCTTCATGTCTAAGCCCCGAATAGAGTTTTAACAGGTCCATACAGACCTGATGGAGGTCTCTTTTGGCGTAAGCTGGGTTGACCTGAGATGCCTACTTGACCACTAACAGATTAGAAAAAAAAGATCCTCCAGCTCAAACTTGTCAACTGGGCTCCAGGTTCAGGCAGCCATCTGCCGGCTTGATATTTCCCTGGATGTTTCGTGGACATCTTCATCTTAAAAATCTTTCCATCCTTATTCTTCCCCTAGTCTTCCTCCTCTCCATAAACAGCTTCACCCTCTAGACAGAGGCCCAAGTCAGCAACCTGGGAGGCTTCCTTCACTCTTCCCTTCCCCTTGCCTCCCCGCATGCCCAATCCTTACCAAGTCCTGTGGCTCTATCTCCAAAATAAAACTCGCAGACGTCTGCTCTTCTCCATCACCACTCCCACCACTTCAGACTAAAACGTAGTCGTCTTCCGTCTGGATTATTTTGATCACCCTCGGACTGTTCTCCCTGATTCTACTTGTTTTTCGCCGAGTCCTTCTTCATAGAGCAGCAAGAGCGATCTTTTAAAAGGATAAACCAGATTGTATGACTCTGCTCTTTAAAACTCTTCTTGGCTTCCCACTATACTTGGAATAAAAACCGTCGTCTTCACCCTGGCCTACAGGGCCTGCCCTGCGTTCTCTGAGCTCCTGTCCAGCTTCGTCTCTCCCACTCTCCACCTGGCCCCTCCTCCAGTCACATTTGTATTCCTGCTACTCTCCATGTGGCTTGCAAATATGTCTTTTGTTTCCTCCAAAGTCAAACAGTTGCCATACGTCCTGGTTGTCCCACAAAGTTCTTTTCCCACCTCCAAGCCTTTACACCTTCAGCTCCTTCTGCCTGGAACACATGTTCCCTGTGCTTTGCCTGATCTTTGTACGGTGGCTTTTCCTTCTTAACCTTGAAGTCTCAGTTAAATGTTACCTCCTCAGTGAGGCTTTCCCTGACCACCCTATCCAAAACTGCTCTCCCGCATGAGTGACTCTCTGTCAGTGCACCCTGTTTATTTCCTACGTAAGATTTTCCAAAACATGTACATATTTTGGTTATTCATGTGCGTGTTTATTGTTGAGGGCAGGAACTAGATCTACTTTATTCATTATGAATGGCATATAAGAGGAATATGATTAATATCTGTTAGATCCATGAATTATCCTGTCTGAAATTCCACCTGGGATTCCTGCACTCAGGAAAGAAACATGAAATATTTTTTTCCTCTTTTTCCTCCTTCACTCTCTTGGTCAGGGTCTTTTTTTTTTTTTTTTTTTTTTAAGATGGAGTCTCACTCTGTCACCCAGGCTGGAGTGCAGTTGTGCTATCTCGGCTCACTGCAAGCTCACCTCCCAGGTTCAAGTGATTCTCCTGCCTCAGCCTCTCGAGTAGCTGGGATTACAGGCTCAAGCCACCACGCCCAGCTAATTTTTGTATTTTTAATAGAGACGGGGTTTCACCATGTTGGCCAGGCTGGTCTCAAACTCCTCATCTCAGCCTCTCAAAGTGCTGGAATTATAGGTGTGAGCTACCACGCCCAGCTGGTCAGGATCTTGATGAATGAAATTCTCCTGAGATGGCACAAATGAAGAAACTGTAATGAAGAGATTATTCTCTGAGGCAAGGACAGGGTTAAGAAAACCAACACAGGATGCTCAGATACCTGAAAGGAGCAAGAGCAAGGAGTTGTTATACCCCCAAGACTGGGTGCCAAAGGGAGGGAACCATATTCCCAGAGCCCAGTAAGAGCTGGGGCTGTGGAAGAGGCTTCCCAGCTAGAAATGCAGTCTTGGAGGGACATAGCCATTGCCAGGTTGCTGGCAGCTAAGCAGGAGAGGAACAGATGAAGAAATACCCCACCTAATCTCATCTCCTATTTCTAGTCTGTGCCCCTTCTTGACTGAAGCCAACTGAAAGCCAGCCAGCAAGGAAGCCCAGTCTGTAGGAAGCTGGCCTTCCAGAGCACTGAGCAGGTGATAAATGGAGAAGAACTGGCACAGGTGTTCACTCCCAGCAGCTGGAACTCAGCCTTGGTTTTGTTCCCATGACTTAGAAGTCAATCCGAGTTGGGACTTATGCTTGGAATTTAACTACCATTTATACCACTGGGTTTATAGAATTTTGATTTCTAAATAAACAACTTACTAATAAACCTGACAACAGAATTCACTAGGGCATTACAGCCTGCCTTTAGACTGAACAAGTGGGTGAAGTGTTTTTATTATTAATAAGCACAGTACAGCCTACTCAAGAAAAAGAAAACTTCTATAATCTTATTTGGCCACCACATCAAACGAACTATGGAGTCTTTTGATGGTATAAATAGTATCCTCACAAAATACATGGGACCAGTATTTGCCAAACTTGATTTCTAGGTTCTGTAAAAACAAGTCGCAGAGATATAGCTAGAATTTCTTTTCTCAGTTAAAAATGCTTTAAGTCTTTGAGTTCTGGTTTTTATCCTCCTCTGATCAGTTGCTGTGTGAGGATGTCCATATCTGACTCATTTTACTCTACAAATACAGAATTGCACCCAGGTGTATTTTAGGGGTATTGGTCACCTTGAAGTTTTCATAGGTTTTACAGAGATACATGCTGGTGAGGTGGGAGCGGGGGTGAATAAGAAGTAAAATACAAGTCTTCCTGAAAGCTGATAATGCAGCATTGGGGTCGATGACTTGTTTTCTTTCTTTCTTTTCTTTCATTATTATTATTATTATCATTATTATTCTGAGATGGAGTCTCACTCTGTTGCCCAGGCTGGAGTGTAATGGCACGATCTCGGCTGACTGCAACCTTTGCCTCCTGGGTTCAAGCGATTCTCCCACCTTAGCATCCCGAGCAGCTGGGATTACAGGCATGCACCACCATACCTGGCTCTTTTTTTGTTTTTTTTGAGACAGAGTCTCGCTCTGTCGCCAGGCTGGAGTGCAGTGGTATGATTTCAGCTCACTGTAACCTCTGCCTCCTGGGTTCAAGCGATTCTCCTGCCTCAGCCTCCCGAGTAGCTGGGACCACAGGCACGCAGCACCATGCCCAGGTAATTTTTATATTTTTAGTAGAGAGGGGTTTGACTATGTTGGCCAGGCTGGTCTCAAACTCCTGGGCTCAAGTAATCCACCTGCCTCAGCCTCCCAAAGTGCTGGGATTACAGATTTGAGCCACTGTGCCCAGCCTCTTTTTTTTTTTTTTAATAGATAATAGGGTTTCACCATGTTACCCAGGTTGGTCTCAAACTCCTGGGCTCAAGTGATCCACCTGCCTCCACCTCCCAAAGTGCTGGGATTACAGGTGTGACCACTGTTCCCAGCCAAAAATCATTTCATCTTTACAACTTTAGCAGTGGGATCTGGGGCCACGTTATATCACTGAGTGGCATCACAATATCAATATACAACTCATATTTTAAAATCTTTGTTTTAGAATATGACTTGAGAGCTGGACAGCCATACTGAATATTTCCACTGGAGCAGAGAGGACTGAGAGGCCACTGCCCAATTTATTGTGTCTATGTTGAGTGCTAGATCTACGAATGGGGTTCCATATTAGCAAACAGCAACCTCATTTCCAGTTCATTTTTCTCCTTGCTGGAAGTGTTCTAAATATTGGAAGAATCATCTACTCTAAATTAGAATGCCCCCACTTTGTCTACTCTGCATTTTTTAACAAGAAGGCATAAAATATATTTATTGTGTTTATTGATTTATTGATGCTTAGAAAATAAGAGAATGTTGGTTTAGGATGGACTGAATTTTATCTTTCCGCTATGCAGAAAAGAGGCAAGTTGCACTAATCCTTGAATCACAGAGGCTTATAAGGAGAATTCAAATTCATGTCTGGTTTCCTGTATCCAGAGATTCTACAGAGAGAAAATTCTCTCCTAAAAGGAACTATATACCGGCCAAGCACAGTGGCTCACATCTGTAGTCCCAGCACTTTGGGAGGCCAAGATGGGTGGATCACTTGAGGTCAGGAGTTTGAGACCCGCCTGGACAACATGGTGAAACCCCGTCTGTACTAAAAATACAAAAATTAGCTTGGCTTGGTGGCATGCGCCTGTAGTCCCAGCTTCTTGGGAGGCTGAGGCATGAGAATCGCTTGAACCCAAGAGGCAGGAGTTGCAGTGAGCCGAGATCGCACTATTGCACTCCAGCCTGGCCAACAGAGCTAGACTGTCTCACAAAAAAAAAAAAAAAAAAAAAGAACTATATACCACCTGGCATATATCTGAAGAGAAGGAGGGTGGAGGGTAAAGTAAAATATAAGTTCAGTGGAAAAATACTTGGAAAGCCACTTGGTAACCATAAAGATCTTAATTAAATCACCCAGGGCCTTATTCCATAGTGATATGCACCAGGTGTTTCTGCTTCCACTTAATTAACTCAGCATAATTCCTCTTTTAAAAACACAACATATACTGTTGGGGTGTATCCAGCCGAAACACACATCACCACAAAGCTTTTAAAATGTGGTTCTTTTCCATGTACATATTAGAATGGCCTCATGTCTTTCACTGTGTGCGTACTGACCTTAGAGGGTCACCCACTTTAAAGGATGCAGTAGAAATAAGGCAATCCCACATTTACAGACAAGAAAACACAATAATGTAGTTTTATGGAAACTAACCTTCAGAAATGCAAGGCATTTCTGAGTGAAACCTCTCAGATGTGGGAGAAATATGTGTGAGATCTGGACTTTCATTTATCCAAATATGAGGAATTTGTCTGCTAGAGTCAACTGGCTGATAATGGATGGAAAGGATTAGTGCAGGTCCTACTTGGCAGGCTTCTCGGTAGAAACCCATATGCTCTCTGACATTGATTATAATTATTTTTCCATCATTCCCAGGTTACATTCTTAGCAGGAATGTGAGCCAACTCTCTCCCTAGGAAGGCTCCTGCTGTGAAACCATCTTTGGCAATGAATCTTTAACAAAAGATCAAGAACTTGACATTTATTTTTAAGCACGAGAAGAAAATGCGTGCAATGTTGGAAGCAAGGACAGGGATAGGAAGAGCTTCTAAACACTTGCAGGCAGGAGCAGTGGAACAGAAAGAAATATTACATGAGTGACATGACTTTACTTTTGTGAATAGCAACTAATGACTAGGTATGGAATATGTGGATTATATGATGTTAAGGTTTAATGTCTTTTTAAAGTAGAAGGGTGGGGGAAATGTGGCTATTATTCCAAACCAGTTATGTCTTTATGATTTTATAGCCAACTGATCATTCAGGGAGGTTATGAGGACAGTGGTTGAAACAGAAATTTAGGATGATATTCTAAGAAACAGAAAAAGCAGTCTTCTCATTCTAATTGGCAAAAAAAAATCTTTTTTTTTTTTTTTTCAGGAAGAGCATGTGCATTCAAACTTGTTAATTCATTGATTTGAGTTGAAGGGAGGGGGATATGCTTGGTGGAAAAGTTAAAGTGCTCCGGGTGAGAAATTCACAGGGTAAGAATTTTTCATTTTCAAATTGTCCACCTACAATAAGGAAATTTCTTCCAAATTAATTTTTTAAACAACAGGTGCAGAAAATGGTGTGGCTGTCAGAAAATTACCAAATTAAACACAAAAAGCTTAGCCTGTCTCCTAAAGGATGGTTATTTCTGTCTCATAGTTTCATGCACTGTAATGATTAGTTTCTCCATTAAAATCAAATACAGAATATAATTAAGTCAATCCTCCAGGTTACATGATTAAAATTCCACTAGCTGAAGGACTTGCTAGAGGAAGTAATAAATACTTTAATAAATGCCTGTACCATAAATGCACTTCGGATGTGACTTAAACTCAGTACAAACCTTATCATAGGCAGTTTATAGCCCCTTGATGGGGAAATTTTGTTTTTGCTGAGCTATGCTCTTCTAAGCATTTGGATAAAGTTCCTAATGGTATTCCACTTTCTACCTTTGCCGAAAACTTAGCCCAAAGTGATGTATACATTTTTATACATGAGAATGAAATCAAATGAAACGTTTTGATTTAAAAAGGAAACCACATATTACTGAAAACTAAAATATATCTTGGTTATGGACTTGTGAATACTACATCAAAATTCACTGCAGAAGAATAAATTACCCAATCTTGTAATAGAGTTTTCAGATATGGAAAATATATAGTGTTCTTCCTGTTTTAACATTGCGGATTTAAATCATTTGGTTACATAATCAGAATTCAATCTTCCACTGAAATTTTCATTGTCATTATTATATCATTTAAAAATATATAACTAAGCATAGTGGCTCATGCCTGTAATCCCAGCACTTTGGGAGGCCATAGTAGGAGGATCACTTGAGCCCAGGAGTTCAAGACCAGCCCTGGCAACACAGCAAGACCGTGTCTTTGCAAAAAATTTAAAAACTAGTTGGGCGTGGTAGCATGCACTTGTAGTCCCAGCTACTTGGGAGGCTAACCTCGGAGGATCACTTGAGCCCAGAAGCTTGAGGCTGCAGTGAGCTGTGGTCATGCCACTGCCCTCCATCCAGCCTGGGAGACAGAGCAAGACCCTATCTCAAAATATAAATATATATATGTATATATATTTTTAAATATTATCAGCAAATATATATATGTATATATATTTTTAAATATTATATGTTATATATATATTTTAAAAAACCACTACAATCGCTTGTACTTAAAGTCTGTTCTCATCTTCTCAGTTTAGCATGACCAATACTTCTTTTCTCACTGCAGGTAAAGATGTTAATAACAATGGGGAAGAAAATAACGCTTCTCCAGTGCTAGGCAAACGGCCATATCCATCAGGAGTAAAGAAAACTAATAAGTTCCCACACATGGCTGCCTTTATCTCTTCCATTTGAATAAGTTATTGAATTTACTATGTGCAAGGTTGTTTGCAAAACATCTCACACGCATTCCCTTATTTAATTCTCATAAAAATCTAAAATTTATATGTTTAAGCCTCCCAACTACCCAGCGAGAGAGTTAATAATATGCTCCTTCTACAGGGAGAAAAGTGAAGGTCAGAGAGTTTATTTACCTAAACTTTTATAGGGAGGAAATCATTTCTTGTAACCATCTGTGTCAGTTGGGTCTTCCAGGAAGCAGGTGAGGAGACTGAGTGAAGAACACAAACAGTTGATTCAGGTGAAATGCCTGTTAAAGAAAAAAGGGAGAATCAGCAGCTTGGACAGATAAAGCCTTTGGGCCATGATGTTAATCTGATACTTGTGAAAAACAAACAAACAAACAAAAAAGGTGGGTAAGAGTCTGGGCGCTGTGGCTCACGCCTGTAATCCCAGCACTTTGGGAGGCCGAGGTGGGCAAATCACCTGAGGTTGGGAGTTCAAGACCAGGCTGACCAATATGGTGAAAGCCCATCTCTACTAAAAATACAAAATTAGCCAGGTATGGTGGCGCATGCCTGTAATCCCAGCTACTCAGAAGGCTGAGGCAGGAGAATCACTTGAACCTCAGAGGCAGAGGTTGCAATGAGCTGAGATCGCGCGACAAAAGCGAAACTCTGTCTCAAAAAAAAAAAAAAAAAGAGTGGGGAAGAAACAGGATTGAACAGGAGCACCTCAGAATACAATGCACACCTGACAGTTTTGGCCAACTCAATGGGAAATACCAGAGCAAAGACTGCTGATTGGAAGATATCCGCATTGGCTAGAAATAGCCAGCCCCTAGTACTTCCACTATGTTTGGTTATTATCTGGAGACCGTGCAGGAAGAATGTGGCCTTAGTTTGAAAACTGAGGTGGTCTGAAGCTGCTGCAGTTGGAGGCTGTCAACTAACCACTCTCCTTGCAGCTGAATGGAAGTTATTTCTCGAACGGAGAGCCAAGTGGTGTGTCTTCACAACTGCCACGGTTCACCCCGTGCACCATGCAACTCCCTTCCCATTTAGGAAACAGCTCCTCCAGGGTTCCAGTGTGCCTCTCTTCTTGCAGATAAACTTAAAAGAGGCAGATCAGTGGGATGAACTATACCCCTTGTCACAGCAGTTGATCTTGGGACCACTTATCCTCTCCCTTCTCCACTATCCATTCCAAATTTACTCTCCCTCAGTTACCATCTCTAGTGGTCTCAGTGACTTGCTGGTGGTGTAACACAACTTTCATTTTTGAATGAAACCACTGGTAACCATACTTATCTCAAGCTGGGGTTGCTGTACTCACCCATGTATGTTCTCAGTTGGGCCAGGGAGTATCATAAAGCACCCAAGTGGACTGCCTGAGTTCTCTACGTATTCTTCATTGCCCCCACTTGTAACAGCAACACAAACTTCTCCTGCTAATCAGGGGCAATTACCCTTGCCAAGATGGCAACTTTTCTTACCTGCTGATTCATGGTCACGAAGAATTCAACATGCCAGGGCAGGAGCCATATTTTACAGTTCAGATGGAACTCTTGCTCTTTCCCCAACCATGACGTTTCATTAGGGCAACCTTTTGCAGCCTCCTGCTCCTCCATTCTTGCTTTCTTTTTATTTATTTATTTATTTTTAATTATTATTATGATTTTTTAAGATGGAGTCTCACTCTGTTGCCCAGGCTGGAGTGCAGTGGCGCTCTCTTGGCTCACTGCAACCTCCTCCTCCCAGACTCAAGTGATTCTCCTGACTCAGCCTCCCGAGTAGCTGGGATTACAGGTGCCTGCCACCATGCCCGGCTAATTTTTGTACTTTTAGTAGTGACAGGGTTTCACCATGTTGGCCAGGCTGGTCTCAAACTCCTGACCTCAGGCAATCCACCCACGTTGGCCTCCCAAAGTGCTGGCATTATAGGCGTGAGCCACCACACCCAGCCTCATCCTTGCTTTCTTTTGATGGTGCATATTAAGCAGCATCCCCATTGACTGGTCATTGACTGTGTCCTTTGGGACACCATACTCTGTGAACTATCTCCACAACTCTCTTTGGATCAAGCTCCCTTGGCTGCCATTCTGCTTTGCTGGTCATTACTATAAGCACAACCCTATGGCTTCTAGTGGTTAAGTGCTGCCCCCTGGCCTCTTGCTTCAGGAGCCCACCATGCTCATTGCTATCCATGAGCCAAGCTCTGTGACAGCATCTCCTACCCACAGCCCTCGCTAGCACTGAACTTCTCACTGATCCTGGCACCCTCTCCCTGGAGTATTCCTGATGGCCTTGGCAAGTGAAGCATAAGCTCTGGGCCTATGTGTGTAGCATAATCCTCTGGAGATCTTCTGGCCTCACAGAAAATATCTATTCCAACATGTCCACATCCCTCTGCATCTTTATTCCTTACTCTGTTATTCACAGATTTATTAAGTGCTGGTTTGTGTGGCATCCTTTGACAGGAGACATAAGACAAACAGCTCAGAGTGGAAGAAATAGATGTTCTCAGGATGGGGCTGTATGTTGTCCTGGTTTAGAGCATCTGCCCTACAGTCAGAATGCCTGCGTTTGAAATAATTTCTGCCACGAACTAGCTGTGAGACCTTGGGTGAGTTATTCAACCTTTCAGCACATCATCTCCTAAAATGGGGATAATGTTTTCTTCCCCAAAGACTTGTGGGGAGGAACCAAAAATTAAATGGATTATTGAATATAAAGTACTTAGACCATTGGCCAACTCTTCATCAGTGCCCTATAACGGTTGCCTGTTTAGCATGTCATAAACACGTGATTCGCATACATCATATTAAAATAGAGCAGAGTAGTTAAGTCCGGGGAAAGGAAACTAAGTTTTATTAGATGACTGTTCTCTTCCAGGCGCTATAACACTATTTTCTCATGATCCCCTCTTTAATCTTTGCAATAACTCACAAGGTAGGTATTACCAGTTGCAGTTTCCTGAGGAGGAAACCAAAGCTGGGAATTATTTTATCCTCAAAGAGGCAATAAGTTGACGGCCACAACCGGGACATTCAGCTTTTCTCCTCACATTTAGAAATGTCATGTGGCTGTGAGTCACCTTGTGAGGATCTTGTCACATCCTTAGGCTGTACTGCCAACACTGAAAATGCACTGTGGCTGACCCGTTTCAGCAAAGCCAGGCTGCAGTTTTCCTGTGGATTCCCATTCCAGCAGTTAGGCTGGGCTCTCCTTTGGTTTTGGTACCACTGTGATTTTGCTGTGTGGCTACTTTAGAGACTAGAGACTGCCTAATGTGAGCAATAGGTGATCTAACGGACACTCATTATTTGTTGACTCAGCATCTATCAAACTTTAGTCAACTGGTAGCATCATGGTTTTCATCTATGGAATTCTGCCATGTTGGTTCCACCCTCAGCTCTGGGAGGGGGCATGTGCATGGCACCTGGATAATCAGATCATGGCATTCCCAGCCACAGTGATGGGTTTTGGGGAGAGGAGACATGTTACAATTCAGGCCAATTCATGTCGGGCCCAGGACTTAACTTATATTTTTTTATTTTATTTTATTTTTGAGACAAGGTCTTGGCTGTCACCCAGGCTGGAGTACGGTGGTGTGATCACGGCTCATTGCAGCCTGGAGCTTCCAGGCTTAATTGATCCTCCCGCCTCAGCCTCCTGAGTAGCTGGACTACAGGTGCACACCCCCCTACCCAGCTAATTTTTGTAGAGACAGAGTTTCACCATGTTGCCCAGGCTGGTCTCAAACTCCTGGGCTCAAATGATCCACCTGCCTTGGTCTCCCAAAGTGTTGGGATTACAGGTGTGAGCCACCAAGCCCAGCTTGGACTTAACTTTATATTGATGGCAATGAAAATCTTTTTCTTTTTCTGCCTGGAGCTCTATAAGATCATAAACCACCTGCCATTACTGGTTACAATCTTCCTCCCATAAAATGAAAGTATGCTTCAGAATAAAGCCAGAACAGAGGCAGGAAAAACAGAGACATCAGGAGAGCAGTGGTCCTGGTAACATCATTTGAGCCCCGATTCCAGGTATACCTGAAGCCTGTATATCCCTTGGCTTTTTAGTTCTGTTAAGTAAAACCTACGGTGAGGCCATTGGTTTGGACTGAGCTCCTGCACTGGGCCCCAACATATCAGACCAAACCAGAATGGAGTCACTCACGCTAGCTGTTATGTAGTCAAACTGAACTTGGAAGTGGGTCAGTTTTCCAAAAAAAAGGAAGATTCACAGCAACCAATCCAAAGAGGCCCCATCAACCTGAGCCAGCATGATAAGGAAGTCCCTTCTGCTTTAATCCTATAAGAAAAGTGACTTTGAAACAACCAAACTGCTTTTTTGTTCCTTGTTTCTGCTTTCTTCTGCCTCTTCTGCCTATAAAGCCCAGCTCCTCTGCTCAGCTCCTCAGGGTGCCTTTGTATTTTATAGAAGAAATGCTGCCCAATTCATGAATTACCAACAAAAGCCAATTGGGTCTTTAAACTTGATTTGTTGAAATTTTGTTCTTTGATAGTTCCACAAGCCAATAAATTCCTTTTTCTTCCTTTAAATCAGATGTCCTTGGCCAGGTGTGGTGGTTCATGCCTGTAATCCCAGCACTGTGGGAGGCCAAGGTGAGCGGATCATCTGAGGTCAGGAATTTGAGGCCAGCCTGATCAACATGGAGAAACCCCGTTTCTACTCAAAATACAAAATTAGCCAGGTATGGTGGTGCATGCCTATAACCCCGGCTACTCAGGAGGCTGAGACAGGAGAATTGCTTGAACCTGGGAGGCAGACTTGCAAGAGCCGAGATTACACCATTGCACTCCAGCCTGGGCAACAGAGTGAGACTTTGTCTCAAAAAAAAAAAAAAAAAATCAGGTGTTCTCAACCTCTAGGCATGAACCAGTCCACAGCCTGTTAGGAACAGGGCAGCACAGCAGGAGGTGAGTAGCAAGCAAACAGGAGCAAGCATGGCCACCTGAGCTCTGCCTCCTGTCACATCACCAGCGGCATTAGATTCTCATTGGAGCACGAACCCTATTGTGAACTGAGTATGCGAGGGATCTAAGTTGCAGGCTACTGATGAGAATCTAACTAATGCTTGATGTATTAACTGTACTGCCAACAGTACAGTACAGTTTCATCCAGAAACCATCCCTCACGGTCCATGGAAAAATCGTCTTCCACAAGACGGGTCCCTGGTGCCAAAAAGGTTGGAGAATGCTCTTTTAATAGTTGCAGCTGGGATTTCTATTACTTGAAACTAACTCCTAGCCATGAATCATTCAGTCAGTCAATATTCAACACCTTCAGTGTGCTAGGTATCACCCGGTGTAGGAAAACAGCAGTCAATAAGACAGACAGCTCCCTGTGGGCCTAGATTTGCATTTGAAACTGACATTCTCAGCTGTGCATGGTGGCTCACACCTGTAATCCCAGCACTTTGGGAGGCCAAGGTGGGCAGATCACCTGAGGTTGGGAGTTTGAGAGCAGCCTGGCCAACATGGTGAAACCCCGTGTTTACTAAAAAAAATACAAAAATTAGCTGAACATGGTGGCACGGGCCTGTAATCACAGCTTCTCGGGAGGCTGAGGCAAGGAATCACTTGAACCTGGGAGGTGGAGGTTGCAGTGAGCCAAGATCATGCCACTGCCCTACAGCTTAGGTGACACAGTGAGACTCCATCTCAGAAAAAAAAAAAAAGAAGAAAAGAAACTGACATTCTAGCGAGAAGAAAAGAAGAAGGAGAAAAAGTAAATAGGTATATTGTGAATCAGTTATGACAAGTTCTGTACGCTGGACAAGGCGAAGGAAGTGTTATAAGGGATTCAGGGAACATCTCACAGATATAGTGACTTTCAGAAGAGACCTAAAATATGTGAGAGAGTAAGCCCTGAGTGGTAGCAGGGTTCCAGCAAGAGGAAACAGAAAATTCAAAGGCCCTGAGTGGAGTGGATGCTTACAGCACAGTGAGGCCAAAGTGTTAAATGTGGCCAGGCATGGTGGCTCACACCTGTAATCCCAGTACTTTGTGAGACTGAGGCAGGAGGATCACTTGAGCCCAGGAGCTCACGACCAGCCCTGGCAATGGGGCAAGATTCTGTTTTTACAGAAAATTTAAAAATTAGCTGGAGACAGTGGCATATACCTGTGGTCCCAGCTACTTGTGAGGCTGAGGTGGGAGGATGACTTGAGCTCAGGAGTTCGAGCTTACAGTGAGTCATGATGGTACCACTGCACTCCACCCTGGGCAACAGAGTGAGACCCTCCCTCAACTAAAACAAAAAACGCAGAGTGTTAAAAGTGTAGTGGGAAGGGAGGTGGGGTGGAAGATGAGTTCAGAGAAGTAACAAGTTCAAACCATCCAGGCCCTTCACAGACATCAGAGCTTTATGGTTTTACTCAACATAGATGGGAATCCAGGGAGGAGAATATTGCAATGATCTGGATGAGAGATATTGGTGGCTAGGGCAGGGTGGTAGCAGTGGAAATGAAGAGTGGTGGACAGATAAGAGGTATATTTTGATTGCTGAATAAACAGGATTTGCTGATAAATTGGATTTTGGGATGAAAGAAAGAGAACAGTCAAGGATAGCTCCATAGTTTTTGTCCTAAGCAACTAGAAGTTTGGGATAAAGTTTCAGTCCTTTTCTTTTTTCTTTTTCTTTTTTTTGAGACAGAGTCTTGCTCTGTTGCCCAGGTTGGAGTGCAGTGGCATGATCTCGGCTCACTGCAAGCTCCACCTCCTGGATTCAAGTGATTCTCCTGCCTCAGCCTCGTGAGTAGCTGGGATTATAGGCACATGCCACCACAGCTGGCTAAGTTTTTGTATTTTGAGTAGAGACGGGGTTTCACCATGTTGGCCAGGCAGGTCTCGAACTCCTGACCTCAAGTGATCCACCTCCCTCGGCCTCCCAAAGTGCTGGAATTACAGGTGTTAGCCACTGCGCCTGGCCGGTTCTTTTTTGTTACTTATTAGATACTTATTAGATATCCAAGGTCTGACACTCAGACATTCAGAGGAGAGGACTAGGATAGAAATATATATTTGGGACTCATTAGTGCATGATAGTATTTAAAGTTGTGAGATTGAATGAGGCCCAGTGCAGTGGCTCACACTTATAATGCCAGTGCTTTGGGAGGCTGAGGCGGGAGGATCACTTGAGCCCAGGAGTTTGAGGTTACAGTGAGCTATGATCATGCCATTGTACTCCAGCCTGGATGACCGAGTGAGATTCTGTCTCAAAACAAAATAAAATAAAATAAAACTGCAAGACTGAATGAAACATGTGTATAGATAGAGAATAGATATGAGGGCCAAGTCCTGGGACTCTCATGTTTAGAGGTCAGGAAGATAAGGAGGAACCAATAAGGCAGACTGAGAAAGAATAGCCATTGGGGTAGCTGCTGCTGTATACAGTGAAGAAAATGCATCAAGGCGGGAGTGATCAGCTGTGTGCGAGGTGCACTAGGTGCTGATTTCTGGGACAAGAAAAATGAGGACAGGAAATTTATTACTAGACTGAGCAATGTGGAGCTTTTAACGCTTACTGTGATCTTATTTATATACTACCTGTTGACATTTGCTTATTTTCTGTCTGTTCTCATTCTTTTTTTTTTTTTTTTTTTTTGAGGTGGAGTCTCGCTCTGTCTCCCAGGCTGGAGCGCAGTGGCCGGATCTCAGCTCACTGCAAGCTCCGCCTCCCGGGTTCACGCCATTCTCCTGCCTCAGCCTCCCGAGTAGCTGGGACTACAGGCGCCCGCCACCTCGCCCGGCTAGTTTTTTTGTATTTTTAGTAGAGACGGGGTTTCACCGTGTTAGCCAGGATGGTCTCGATCTCCTGACCTCGTGATCCGCCCGTCTCGGTCTCCCAAAGTGCTGGGATTATAGGCTTGAGCCACCGCGCCCGACCTGTCTGCTCTCATTCTTGTGTAAGCTCTGTAAGCTCTGTGACATTCTATTTCATTTGCTACTGCATTCCTATTGTCTAGGACAGTACCTGGCATATAATAAGTGTTTAATGAATATTCCTTAAATATTTCTTGAATGGGCCAGCATGGTGGCTCACGTCTGTAATCCCAACACTTTGGGAGGCCGAGGTGGGCAGATCACTTGAAGTCAGGAGTTTGAGACCAGCCTGGCCAACATATACTGAAACCCCGTCTCTACTAAAAAACACAAAAATTAGCTGCATGTGGTGGCGCACGCCTGTAGTCCCAGCTACTTGGGAAGCTGAGGCAGGAGAATTGCTTGAACCCAGGAGGCAGAGGTTGCAGTGAGCCGAGATTGTGCCACTGCACTCCAGCCTGGGCAACAGAGCAAGACTCTGTCTCTCAAAAAAAAAAAAAAAATTATTGAATGAAAAAATTATGAAAACAGGCCAGGCACGGTGGTTCATGCCTGTAATCCCAGCACTTTGGGAGGCTGAGGTGGGTGGATCACCTGAGGTCAGGAGTTCAAGACCAGCTTGACCAACATGGTAAAACCCCGTCTCTACTAAATACAAAAAATTAGCCAGGCGTGGTGGCACAAGCCTGTAATCTCAGCTATTCAGGAGGCTGAGGCAGGAGAATCACTTGAACCCGGGAGGCAGAGGTTGCAGTGGGCCAAGATTGAACCATTGCACTCCAGCCTGGGCAACAAGAGCGAAAACATTGTCTTTAAAAAAAAAAAAAAAAGGAAATTATGAAAACAAGGCAGAGAAAATTTTATTTCTCAATTCCTCTTTGTACAAAGATACCTTGCTTTTTTATATTTTGGTAGAGGAAGTAATGGTGTAGCACCAGTTCTGAATTATGTTCAGAATCTAACAAGGTATTTAAACTCACTAAACTTTTGTTTCCTTATGCTTAAAAGGTGATGGATAATAATAAGATAATGTTTGAGATTTTACCCAGAACCATGTCCAGTACATAACGGGTATTCAATAAATGCTTTGTAAATCTGGAAGGGTCACATGAGCCAGACCACACAATGGCAGACAAATTGGATGCAGATAAGTAAGTCATTTGATATAGGAAGTTTCATTTATTTGAGAAGTGATTTATTATGTCTTTTCTCTGTCTACACTCTGTCTAAATTCAGTCTCACAACTTTAAATACCAGAAAAAAGGAAATGTTGCTAGTCAGCTGCATTTCCAACTAAAAGCACTTGAATGTGTCTCAAGATGGGATAAGGATGGTAACATATTCAGAATAGTGTTGCTATTATAGTGGTTTCACATTAAAATGTAATGGCTGGCCAGACACGGTAGCTCACGCCTGTAATCCCAGCACTTTGGGAGGCTGAGGCAGGCGGATCGCCTGAGGTCGGGAGTTTGAGACCAGCCTGGCCAACATGGTGAAACCCTGTCTCTACTAAAAATATAAAATTAGCCGGGTGTGGTGGCACATGTCTGTAATCCCAGCTACTCGGGAGGCTGAGACAGGAGAATCACTGGAACCTGGGGGGCAGAGGTTGTGGTGAGCCAAGATCGTGCCACTGCATTCCAGCCTGGGAAACAAGAGCAAAACTCTGTCTCAAAAAAGATAATAAATAAATAAATAAATAAACAAATAATAAATAAATAAAATGTAATGGCTTTTAGGCTTTTGCTTTGTTTTGTTTTTGAGACAAAGTCTCACTCTGTTCCCTAGGCTGGAGTGCAGTGGTGCAAACTCAGCTCACTGCAACCTCTGCCTCCTGGCTTCAAGCGATTATCCTCCCTCAGCCTCCGAGTAGCTGGAATTACAGGCATGTGACACCACGCCTGGCTAATTTTTGTATTTTTAGTAGAAACGGGGTTTCACCATGTTGGCCAGGCTGGTCTTGAACTCCTGACCTCAAGCGATCTGCCCACCTCGGCCTCCCAAAGTGCTGGGATTAGAGGCATTACCCACTCTGCCCAGCTGGCTTTCAGGCTTTTAAAAAGAACCTTGTGTCTTATTACAGATTCTACATTTCAAATCTCATTACATTATAATGTAATAAGATAGAGAGATATACTTTGGGGAGACGACTCCCCCTAGACCTAGATCTTCTCCTAGGTCATTCTGATCTGAATCTTACAGAAGGCACCAGAGTAGGCTGAAGCAGATGCCAAGGCTTGGAAAGACTCTGCAAATATGTTGTGAAGTGTCCACCTCAAAAGGTTAACTAGGAAGCTCCTAAAGGATCTTGGCGGTTTAAAGTAGGTAAAGATTGTATTTTCAAGGAGATCGGCCTTTAGCAGGGGAAAATTGTGCTGAGTGCGGAGGTTAAAAGGGGGTGGGATAACCAGTCAGAGCAGAGAGCTATTCTGAATTAGCACTTAAGCAGCTTGGGCACGCGGCCAAATCTCTTGGGTTAATGTTTCTTCTCCTTTGTTGTCCAGGATTAGGCGACAATGCAGCCTTCTGTCATTTTGCATTTCTTTGTCTGTTAAACAGAGTCAATAACCTGCATTCTCTTTGGACCCAGAATACTTGGCCATCATCTTTCCCCTAGCACAGAAACAGTGACATTCTGGTATTGATGTATTGGTACCGGACATTGTGGGGAGATGTCAAGATGGTGATTAAAGTTCTGATCCTTTGGAAATCAGTGTTTATGGGAAGGTACCAAACATTATAAGAAGCCAAGAACTCAAAAGACAAATATTTAGAGAAAATCTCCAAGAACAAACTCTTCCAGGTAGGAACAAAGTTTGTATTCGTGTGCCAACTCTTCTTGTCTCTCTTGATAATACTATTTTTCGCCATGAAATGTGGGTTATTACAGTGATGGGGAAGAGAGGCTGAATCAGAAAGGATGTTGAAATTTGGCAACAAAGAAAGGATTTGTATTTTATTTATTTATTTTTTGAGACAGGGTCTCACTCTGTCATGGAGGCTGGAGTGCAGTGATGCCATCTTAGCTCACTGCAACCTCCACCTCCTGGGCTCAAGCAATCCTCCCACCTCAGCCTCCCGAGTAGCTGGGACTACAGGCAGGCACCACCTTCCCCTGCTAATTTTTGTCTTTTTAGTGGAGACGGGGTTTCACCATGTTGCCCAGGCTGGTCTTGAACTCCTGGGCTCAAGCAACCAGCACGCCTCAGCCTCCCAAAGTGCTGGATTACAGGCGTGAGTCACCATGATCAGCCAGAAAGGGTTTTAAAATCTTCCAGTGTACCCTTCAAGATGGCTGAAAGCATCACTTTGTGGGCTCCTTTTCTGTACTTTGGCTTCACAAGGGGAATGACATCTCCCAAGTGACTCTGTCTGACTGGTCTTTGTCATTATTATTACCTCATTTATTTAGCACTTCCTAATATTAGACATTGTGCTAAGTGTTTTACATATATTATTCCATTTATTTCTCACAAAAAACTCATGAAGTAGGAACTATTAACGTTCTCGTCATATAAAGAAAACTGAGTCATAATCCTACCACTGGTGAGCTTTTGGTGAGGTGAAGCATCTGGATACTGGAAAAGAAGTTGCTAGTTGAGGTGCTAAGAAAGAGGAACAAACAGAGTTTAGAGCAACTTACTGGGTGCAGTGGCTCATGCCTGTAATCCCAGTAATTTGGGAGGCTGAGGTGGGAGGATTGCTTGAGTCCAGGAGTTTGAGACCAGCCTGGACAACATCAGGAAACTCCATCTCTACTAAAAATACAAACATTAGCCGGGAGTGGTAACTTGTTCCTGTAGTCCCAGCTACTTAGTAGGCTGAGGCATGAAAATCATTTGAACTCAAGAGGCAGAGGTTGCAGTGAGCTGAGATTATGCCATTGCACTCCAGCTTGTGTGACAGAGTGAGACTCTGTCTCAAAATAAAATAAAATAAAAATGAATAAATAAATGAAACACACACATTCAAATTTTCATTCATTCATACTTTGCTTCCTTCCATGAGTTCGGTGTTGTATTGGGACTGGGAATACAATAATGAACAGATGCAGGTCACAGGCTATTGAGAGTCCAGTAATTCAAATAGTTGTAATGCAATATGAGAAGTGCCATGACACAGAGCAATGTTTTCAAAACTTTTCTCATCATGGGAATCCCCAGGACCACTTGTTAAATATGGAACTTAACTTACTAGACTTCTCTCATGGAAATTCTGGGGTTATAGAATCTGTGTTTTGGTTTTTGTTTTGAGACGGAGTTTCACTCAGCTGTCAGGCTGGAGTGCAATGGCGCAATCTCTGCTCACTCCAACCTCTGTCTCCCGGGTTCAAGCGATTCTCCTGCCTCAGCCTCCTGAGTAGCTGGGACTACAGGCGTGCCCCCACACCCAGCTAATTTTTTTTTTTTTTTTTTTTATTTTTAGTAGAGACAGGGTTTCACCATGTTGGCCAGGATGGTCTCGAACTCCTGACCTCGTGATCCGCCCGCCTCAGCCTCCCAAAGTGCTGGGATTACAGGCATGAGCCATGGCGCCTGGCCCAGAATCTGTTTTGTTTTGTTTTTTTGTTTTTTTTTTTTTGAGACGGAGACTTTCTCTGTCGCCCAGGCTGGAGTGCAGTGGCTGGATCTCAGCTCACTGCAACCTCCGCCTCCCGGGTTCAAGCCATTCTCCTGCCTCAGCCTCCTGAGTAGCTGGGACCACAGGCACCGGCCACCTCGCCCAGCTAAATTTTTGTATTTTTAGTAGAGACGGGGTTTCACCGTGTTGGCCAGGATGGTCTCCATCTCTTGACCTTGTGATCCGCCCACCTCAGCCTCCCAAAGTGCTGGGATTACAGGCATGAGCCACAGTGCCCGGCCCAGAATCTGTTTTTTAACTAACACTTTAGTTGAGTCGTATATTCAGGAAAGTCTGGGAAGCATAGTTGTAAAGGTGTGTGCCCAAATGCTCGAGAAACCTAAGGTGGGGTGTCTACTCAGCCTGGGGAGTTAAGGATGGCCTCACAGAGAAGGTGACAGCTGAAGAGGAGGTACAGGAACAGAAGTTATTTCACACCCCAGCAGGGAACCCTATCCTTGTGTTCCGAGGTGTGAAAGTCTGAGCAAGCATTGACCTATTTAGGACACTGAGAGCAATCAGACACTGTGGAAGTGCAAAATATACAATAAGAAATAGCAAGGGATAAGGCTGGAGAGAAAGTGAGGGCCAGGCTATGAAAATCCTGGGATGCCATGTGAAGAAATATAGATTGATGGAGATGCTTTTTAGACTGTCTTGGTTCTTATTTCTATTTTATATATTATCATATCATATATATTTTATATATTTATGTATTGCATACTATATTATTATATTTATATTTACTGACTTTTTTTTTTTGGAGGGTGACTCTGTCACCCAGGCTGGAGTGCAGTGGTGCAGCCTTAACCTCCTAGGATCAAGCGGTCCTCCCACCTCAGCCTCCCAAGTAACTGCGACCACAGGTGTGCACCACCACGCCTCGCTAATGTTTGTATTTTTTGTAGACACAGGGTTTCACCATGTTGCCCAGGCTGGTCTTGAACTCCTGGGCTCAAGCGATCTGCCCTCCTCAGTGTTCCAAAGTGCTGGGATTACAGGCATGAGCCACTGTGCTCGGCCTATTTACTGAAATTAATTCCTTTTAAATTTTAGACAAGACTCAGTGGGGTATCATGGAGGAAAGGGAGACTTGTTTCTCTGGTTCTCAGCAAAAGGGCATTTGCCACACTGCTGGGAACAGGGGTGGTAATTTTAGTGAAGGGAATAAAAACGAGAGAGCCCAGATAGAGAGGTAGGCCTCACAGGCAATGGCTGAGAAAGACTGGAGCGGCTGTCGTTTCCTTCTTGAGACCTTTTCTGTTCAAACCAAAGAGGACATTCTACTTTGTTTTTGTAAGACGAAATGCTTTCTATACAAAACCAGACCTTAATGTTTAAATGTAAAATAGTGAAACCCCAAAACACATTAAAAGTATGTTGGCTGGGCATGGTGGCTCATGCCTGTAATCCCAGCACTATGGGAGGCCGAGGCGGGCAGATCACAAGGTCAGGAGGTCAAGACCAGCCTGCCCAATATGGTGAAACCCCATTTCTACTAAAAATACAAAATTACAAACATTACTAAAACTACTAAAAATACAAAAATTAGCCAGGCAGGGTGGTGCACACCTGTAATCCCAGATACTCAGGAGGCTGAGGCCGAGATCGCACCACTGTACTCCAGCCTGGGCGACAGAGTGAGAGTCTGCCTCCAAAAAAAAAAAAAAAAGTATATTTTATGCTTTTTAATCACAAATTATAAGAAACTCTCTATATTAATTCAAAGAAATAGTACATGCTCAGATGCGCCCTGCTCCAGGGAAGCCTTCTTTGCATCCTTCCCTTTCTCTCTTCCCAGTATAGGTACCTCTCTTCTGTGCTTCTGAAATACCATGTGCATCTAATCATATTGCATATATGCATATTATGTATTTATTTGTTTAGGCTCATCATTGCATATTATATGTTTATTTGTCTGCTTCCTCCATGTCATTGTAAGCTCTTTGAAGGCAAAGAATGTGATATATTCTTTTTGTATACATAGGAGCGAGCAAAGGCATATAAATGTTCAATAAAAATTTTTTTTGAAAGAAAAAGAAAGAGATTGCGAGAGAGAATACTGTGTTTATTCTTTGAAACCATACTTTTTTTTTCCTTCCAGGACAGGAAGCAGATAAATCATACATTTCATTATCAGGACTTTTGACTGCTCTGAACTGATTTCAAGAATAAATGCCTTGTCTGAATCCAGTATCTGATGTGGTTTAAAAGCACAAAAATATGCTCCTTTGTTAGTGCAGATTGATTCAATAATTCCATAGCGATCGTCGGGATAAAGCACATTTAAGCCACGTAGTTCACTGAGAACTTATGTGTTTTAAAGTGAAATTTTCAAGTCAGAATTCTAACAGAGAAAGGCAAAAATTTTTAAATATTGACTTCTAGAAGCTTGAATTCAATTAAGCTTGTTTTGCTAAGAATAATTTTTACTCAAAACTCATTAGAAAATGCAAAGAAACTCATTAGAAGATGTATATGTTATATACATTTAAAAAATCTCCTAGAATGGAAAGCTATTACTTTTTATTTCACATGCATCAATTCTCTCATTTTAGATATTAAACATTTAAAAATAGTTTCCATTTCATCTTTAATTTGACTTAGCCCTGATTTTGTAGACTTTCTCAACATTCTGTGATTATTGCATCAGGACAATGAAATATTTCAAAACAACTATTTTATAAAACGATTAAACTTCTGGAAAACTAACTATGTTTTTCTTCTGTTATGTCACTTCAAATGTTGATTATTGAAAACTTTCTCAGTGCTTTTAATGCTTACTAATCAATTATTTTATAAGAATTTATCAAGAAAAAAATTATTCCAAAGTATTACTGTAAAATAAAGCCTTGGGTAAAAAACATATTTGGATATTTGTGACAAGTAAAACAGAAATGCCAGGCTTCAAAACAGATTAGCTTTCGCAAAGAAACATCTTGCTGAATGTAGACATACAGCATCCTCTCTCTATAAGAACAACTTATGTTAGAATCTGTTGTTGCATATAAAAGTCTTATTTGAGTGGAAACTTGTACATCTGTCAAATGAAACTGTGGAAAAGATCAATTCATTTTAGGAAAAGAAGTAAAATTAATAAGCAGAAAAAAATAGCTTAGAAAAAAAGCAGTGTACGTTCATTAGCAACTTGGATTCAGACAATTTGTCAAAGGAAACTGCTACTTTTATTTATGAAACTGGGGCAAAATGTTGGCAGTCTTGCAGGGTCATTTTACTTGGAATCATGGACCGCTGAAGCAAAACAGGATCTTAGACATCATCTGGGTTAGGGGTTCTCTATTTTTATTACGCATGGGAGGATTACCTGAGAAGCTTTTTTTTTTGAGACAGAGTCTCACTCTTGTTGCCCAGGCTGGAGTGCAATGGCATAGTCTCAGCTCACTGCAACCTCCACCTCCCAGATTCAAGCGATTCTCCTGCCTCAGCCTCCTGAGTAGCTGGGATTACGGGCATGCGCCACCACGCTCAGCTAATTTTGTATTTTTAGTAGAGACGGGGTTTCTCCATGTTAGTCAGGCTGGTCTTGAACTCCCGACCTCAGGTGATCCACCCACTTCTGCCTCCCAAAATGTTGGGATTACAGGCGTGAGCCACCGTCCCTGGCTGAGAAGCTTTTTAAAAAGCCTACACTCAGACCCTGCCCCCTTGCTCCACCTTTGTTCTTCCCAACTCAATTGGTTTGGCTTAGGGCTCAGAATCAGGTTTTTTTGTCTTTGTTTTTGTTTTTTTAATTGTGGCAAAATATACAAAACATACAATTTGCCATATTAATCATCTGTAAAGTGTACACTTTAGTGTTATTAAGTGCATTTATGTTGTTGTGCAACTGTCACCACCCATCTCCAGAACTTCCTTCATTTTCCCAAATAGAAACTCCGTGCCCATTAAACAGTAACTCCCTATTCTCCCCTCCCCAACCCCTGACAGCCACCATTCTACTTCCTGTCTCTATGAATTCAACCGTGCTAGATAGCGCATATAAATGGAATCATACACTATTTGTCCTTTTGTTTATGCTTATTTCACTTAGCGTAATGTCTTCAAGACTCATCCATGTTGTAGTATGTGCCAGAATTTTCTTCCTCTGAAAAGGCAGAATAATGTTCTATTGAATAGATATACCACATTTTATTTATCCATTCATCTGTTGATGGACATTTTGATTATTTCCACTTTTTGGCTACTGTGAATAATGCCTCCATGAACACAGATATACAAATATCGGTTTGAATCCCTGTTCTCAATTTTTTGGGGCATATACCTAGAAGTGAAATTGCTGGATCATATGGTAATTCTGTGTTTAATTTTTTGAGGAACTGACATAGTTTTCTACAGCAGCTTCACATTTTTACACACCCATCAGCAATGCGGAATGATTCCAGTTTCTCAGCATCCTCTCCAACTTAAGTGAAATTTTAATCTTTATTTATATAATCCTTGATATTAAAAACTTTTCTAACCCTCTCATCTTTAATTGTGCTGTATTTCTAAGTTGCATGGTCCTTTTATAGAGAGGCAAGGTCTTGCTCGGTCATCCAGACTGGAGTCCAGTGGAATGATCATAATAACTCACTACAGCCTTGAACTCCTGGGTTTAAGAGATCCTTCTGCCTCAGCCTACAAAGTAGCTAGGACTACAGATATGCACCACCATGTCCATCTAATTTTTAAAAAAGAATTTCCTTAGAGGTGGAGTTTTGCTTTGTTACCCAGGCTGGTCTGAAACTCCTAGCCTCAAGCAATCCTCCCACCTTGGCCTCCAAAAGTGTTGGGATTACAGGCATGAGCCACCCGGCCTGGCCACAAATATTTAAGTTCTTATTCTTCTATCTTCAACAGATACCTTCTCTGATTATAAAAGCAACACAGTATATAATCACCAAAAACCTACAAGTCACATAATCCACATTTTTCCAGGCTTCACAAAGTTGAGAGTACTAATGGGGCCATATTAACAGTAATACCTGAAAACTTGCTGGCTTTTACTCCCAGGCAAATCTTTCCTTCTGCTCTGCCTTGCCTTTTTCGGGGAAGTTCCCAGAAAATCTAAACTTGAGTTGGGGGTACAGTCACTGATGTAATTTCCCAGACAGCCACTGGAGGGCAGCAGCTCCCTTTCACCCCCTGACCCCAGCCCTGAAGAGGATGCTGCCATCAGGCCCAGAGCATTCCTGAAGCAGCAAACTCTCAAAGTCATTGCATGGAAACTCTACGGAAACAGGGGGACTATCCCTCTTCCCAACTCTTGGTCACACGTTGTGACCTGGGTTTCGTAAAGTCCTATGTGGAAACAAGCACATGTCAGACTCCAAGCTTAATAGCTGATTGAGAATGTGATAAACAACAAGATGACCCTGACAGCCTGCAGCTGGGAGCTAACTAGTCTATAGCGTTCCCTCACGCAAGATAAGCAGTTTTCACAGAATAACAACGATAATCATATAAGGCCACTCTGTAACCATGGTGGAACAAGACAATAACAAGATTGCACCTTACTCAGTCTGAACATGAACACAGACGAAAACATTAAACAATCACAAAAATAACCAAATACCCACCCTGTTGTACTCACACGAGTGACTCTAGCCTCCCAGGTAAAAATTAAGATACCCAATCATCAGGCCGGGTGCAGCGGCTCACGCCTGTAATCCCAGCACTTTGGGAGGCTGAGGCAGGTGGATCACGAGGTCAAGAAATCGAGACCATCCCGGACAACATGGTGAAACCCTGTCTCTACTAAAAATACAAAATTAGCTGGGCGTGGTGGTGTGCGCCTGTAGTCCCAGCTACTCGGGAGGCTGAGGCAGGAGAATCGCTTGAACCTGGGAGGCAGAGGTTGCAGTGAGCCGAGTTCACGCCACTGAACTCTAGCCTGGGCAACAGAGCGAGACTCCATCTCAAAAAAAAAAAGGTTGCACTTTGGGGTCTGCCGCAACCTCTTGTTAGTATTTATCCTATCTAGTGAAGTATTTCTTTTTATTTTAACTACTGCCTGAAAGACACAGCTGTGATACATTAATTTTTGATGTAAGTAGGTGCATAGCTATAATGAAATATCATAATCAATCTTCATACATGCTGAGAAGATAATCTTGAAATCTATAGTATATAAATATTGTCACTTCAATTTATTGTGTACAATTAATGAAGTTTAAAACTATGAGTTCTGAGTAAAATTTACAGTATTTTGTTTTTCCTTTAAGAAGAAGGCTGAATTTATCATAGACTTTTTTGGAATAGCTATTGTAGATAGGAGTCATTGTCAACTTTATGAATCAGCTAAGTGAGAAACATATTAAATTATTTTTTTCTATTAACCTGAATTATCTTAATTGGCTCCATCAAACGCACCAGATAAATATTCAACCCTCAAATTGGCTTTCCTATTTAGAAGATGAAAGCAAACAATGAGAGTAGTTTCTGTTAAAAATGCAATTCCATTTAAAATAAAAGCAGCTGTCTGTTAACTACCCTGCCATCAAAATTAGGCTATCACTGCATGTAATTACTTTTAAAATGAAAATTAAGGTTTCTTTCTTTTTTTTTTTTTTTTTTTTGAGACGGAGTCTTGCTCTGTCGCCCAGGCTGGAGTGCAGTGGCCGGATCTCAGCTCACTGCAAGTTCCGCCTCCCGGGTTCACGCCATTCTCCTGCCTCAGCCTCCCAAGTAGCTGGGACTACAGGCGCCCGCCACCTCGCCCGGCTAGTTTTTTGTATTTTTTTAGTAGAGACGGGGTTTCCCCGTGTTAGCCAGGATGGTCTCGATCTCCTGACCTCGTGATCCGCCCGTCTCGGCCTCCCAAAGTGCTGGGATTACAGGCTTGAGCCACCGCGCCCAGCCCCCTCTCCAATTTTTAAAGTATATTTTTTAATAAAGAAAAACCAAAATGCCAAAATTTTTAAAGGATAAAATGAAGAATATTAAGCAGTCATTCATTGTTGCCTAATATTAATAAACCTACTGAGCTTAAAATGTATTTGAATTATTTCAAATGGAATCATTTTTCCTAGACTGTGTGCTCTCTGAGGGTAGGGTGATGTTTTGTTTCTCCACGGTTTCAAGCTTTATCCAGAAAAACAGGGTTGTCGAATATTCTATATGAATTGTTGTTTGAACTTCAAGAAACTTCTTGTATGGCCACAAAAGTAATATCATCTATACACTTGTAAGAAAATATTAATATATTTTAGTGAATTGAGTTGCATGTGTGTAGATAGATACAAACACACAATATTTTAGAAATAAACAAATCCAACCAGGCACGGTGGCTCATGCCTGTAATCCCAGCACTTGGGGAGGTTGAGGTGGACTGATCACCTGAGGTCAGGAGTTCGCAACCAGCAAGGTCAACATGGCAAAACCCTGTCTCTACTAAAAATACAAAAATACAAAACTTACAGGCGTGGTGGCACATGCCTGTAATCCCAGCTACTCGGGAGGCTGAGGCAGGAGAATTGCTTGAACCCAGGAGGTGGAGGTTGCAGTGAGCCAAGATTGTGCCACTATACTCCAGCCTGTTTGACAGAGCGAGACTCTGTCTCAAAAAAGAAAGAACAAAAACAAAAAACAAACAAAAAAAACCCAAATCCAATGGAGCAGGGCTTCCCAGACTTTCTCATGTCATGAGAAAAAAATAATAATAGTAAATAATATAAATACATATATGTGTGTGTGTGTGTGTGTGTATATACATATATATATGAATGATAATAGTTGAACAGCACATTGGGGTAAATTGACAAGACTGCTCTCAGCAGAAGGCAGTAACCCAGGGCAGGCACTGCGCACCTGAGACATCCACCAGCACTCCTGAGAGTTTAAGTGTTCAGAAATGTGCTGGAGCCAGCTCCTACCAGCTCCCAAGAGCCAACTGTGTACATATCTTCCCCAATCCTCACTTAATGACAGCTTGTTGGCAGTCTGAAATTGTCTGTGGTAGGAGTACTTACACCACGGAAATAAAAACAATTATTGAATGCAGGCTGGGCCCAATGGCTCACCTCTATAATCCTAGCACTTTGGGAGGCTGAGGCAGGAGGATCACTTGAGCCCAGGAGTTTGAGGCCAGCCTAGGCAACATAATAAGACTCTATCTCTAAAAAGTAAGATAAAATTAACAAATGCTACAAATCAAGGCTTTTTTCCTGGAGAGCTGGTTGTTACACATGTACTTTCACCTTATTGACCCAAGGGAAGGGGTCCATACCTTGGAACATTTATAACTCTCTTGTGGCATACCTGTTGGGCAGCTCTGCAATAAAGTCTTGTTTTTTTGTGTGTGTTTGTTTTGCTTTGTTTTGTTTTGTTTTTTTACTCTCCAAATGTAAGTGGTTTTTGTTTGTTTTTTCAAGACGGAGTCTTGCTCTGTCGCCCAGACTGGAATGCAGTGGTACAATCTCAGCTCACTGCAACCTCCACCTCCTGGGTTCCAGCAATTCTGCCTCAGCCTTCCAAGTAGCTGGGATTACAGGCATGTGCCACCATGTCTGGCTAATTTTTGTATTTTTAGTAGAGATGGGGTTTTGCCATGTTGGCCAAGCTGGTCTCAAAGTCCTGACCTCAAGTGATCCTCCCACCTCGGCCTCCCAAAGTGCTAGGATTACAGGTGTGAGCCACCGTGCCCAGCCCGAATATAAGTTTTTTATACAAATTGTACCAGGCAGCTGCTCTGTAATTTGATTTTATTATGCAGAAAAAAATTTAAAGGCTGGGCATGGTGCCTCACGTCCGCAGTCCCAGCACTTTGGGAGGCCAAGGTGGGCAGATCACCTGAGGTCAGGAGTTCAAGTGCAGCCTGGCCAACATGGCAAAACTCCGTCTCTACTGAAAATACAAAAAAATTTAGCCAGGCATGGTGGCAAGTGCCTGTAATTCCAGCTGTTTGGGAGGCTGAGGCAAGGGAATTGCTTGAATCCGGGAGGCGGAGGTTGCAGTGAGCCAAGATGGTGCCACTACACTCCAGCCTGGATGACAGATACTCAGTCTCAAAAAACAAACAAACAAACAAACATTTAAAACATTCTGTGTCAAGTTTGAGTAAAATAAATTTTAGTGTAAATCCACCTTGAGGCTAGAACATCATGTGTAAACACTGGCAACTAACTATAGATAAGACAATATGGAGGGAGGAAAACCTCAATGAAATTTAAGTTTTGCCCAGTCACCTTAGTAATGAAGCCCAGTTCACAAATCCCATACTCTCAACAGAGCTGTCAGTACATTCTCAGTTCTGTAGCCCCCTAAATACAAATAGGTGAGAAAGAAAGTTCTTATCATTAAAAAACAGAGACCAAAATAAATGAATAGGACAACAAAATGTAGAGGTATTGAGATAATGCAAGAAGTAAGATAAATAAATAATAAAACTATTAAAGACATCTTCAGAGAGATAAGAGAAGCTATGCACTTATGAAACAATACAGAGCCCTTGGAAATTGAACACATAGCAGGAACAAAAACTTTAATAAAGGAGTTGGAAGATGAAGTTGAAGACTCTTTTAGAAAGAAGAAAGAAAAGACAAGAAGGTGGAAATTGAAGAGAAAAAAAAATAAGGAAGCTATTGGATCACCGCAGACTGTCCAATATCTGCGTATAATGTGAAATCCTCCATGGCAAGGATTTTGTATGTTTGATCATTGCGTAGAATAGAACCAGACACACAATAGGCCATCAATAAATAGTTCTGCAAGAAATCAGTTTCCGGAGTGTAAGGATCCACCCAGAACAAGAATGGGGAAAGACTCATGCCAACACACACGACTGTGAAACTTCAGAACATCAGAGACAAAGGGATCTTCAAAGCTTCTGAAGAGGAGAAAAAACACGTATTTAAGGATTAAGAGTCAGATTGGCTTTGAACTCTACAACAGCAAAATTGGAAACATTATACACCAGTAAGGAGACATCCTGCACTTTTTATACATTCTTTCAAATGCCCAATGATACAGAGAAATCTTTTTCATCCACGACCAATGACAGAGCAATCTTGAATATCTTACAAGATTACACCTTATTTGCAAGCACATATGTGAACTAAATTCTTTCAAAATATTGTCATCAAAAAAGATTAGCAAAGCAAGTTAACGTCTAAAGTTTTGTGGCTTGATATTAACTCCTTGGTGCTAAATTAAAATGAAATCTGTTTATTATTCAGTCTATTTTGTGTTCCTTCACTGCATGCAATTGCAACAAGTAGACATTGGAGGCAAAAAGTAAAATTACATAACACAAAATAGACTCTCAAATGTTCCTCCAACAAAGCAGAAGCTAATAATGCTTACCTCTGGTCAGTATTCGTGTGGTGACCAGGGTTAGTGGTACTGCCATGAGGCTCCATGTGGCTGGATTGTTGATATTTTCTGTCAACTGTAAGTGATAGAAACTCAACTCAATCTAGTTTTAGCAACAGAGAATGCATAGGCTCCTGGAAATGGGAAGTCCAAGGGGTGGGTCCTGCTTCAGGCATAACTGGATCTAAGAGTGCAAATCATGTCATGGGATCTCTCCTTTTACCTTTCTCTTCACTGCTCTTCTGTTTTCTCTGTGTGGCTTCATTTCCAGGCAGGCTGTCTCCATATGGAAGCAAAGATGACCAGCAAACAGCTCAGGCTTACGTTTTTCTCATGGCTAGCAATTCAACTCTTGCTTTCCTAGCATTTGCATCCATCTTTGGAAAGAATTTAGATTATGTCACTTGCTTCTTCCTTGACCAATTGTGTGGTAGGGAGAATTAGGCACTCTGATTGGGCTGCCTGGTTCATAAACTGATGAGATTTGTTTTAGGGCCAGATGGTTGGTATCTGTGGGGAGAGAAAGGATACAGAAGTTGGGAATCAAGCAGGTTCTGGATTTAAACCCATGTATCTGACAGACCCACCTAAATCCCATAGAGTGGGAGGGTGATAACTTTCAAAAGAAGAGGATCAGAAAAGACTCCTCCCCATCATCTCCCCTCAAAATAACAGATGATCACTTCCATGAGATTTTCCCTAGGAGTCAAAATTCCTCACGCTATAAGATACTAAATAAAATGCAATCATTTTAAGAAGAGCATACTTGAGAAAATTATCACCTTGAAATGATGGATGGCTTAATTAGAATTTAAAAAAGAAAAAAAACGCAACCCACAGCATTATCCAAATTACTTGAGGTATAACATACAAACTCTTTGGTTTCTAGGAGATATGTAAATGATTCACTTGTATTTTTAATTTGTAAGTAAATGGTGCCAGGTTTCCAGACAGAAACTGAAGCCAAATCTTTATCCATGGAACTTCACAGTGAGAGGCACATCTTAGAGATGAATACAAATCAATAATACAAATTATCCTTATCTAAATGTGCCCCAATATTGTACCTCTTGTGCTCTGGTCATGATACTCCCACAGCTCTGGGTGTTTCAAATTAGATGTGGATTCTTCCTCTTTTTTTTTTTTTTTTTTTTGAGACAGGATCTCACTCTGTTGACCAGACTGGAGTGCAGTGGCATGATCACAGCCCACTGCAGCCTTGACCTCCCAGGCTTAAGCAATCCTTCCACTTCAGCCTCCAGAGCAGCTGGGACTACAAGCATGCACCACCATGCCTGCCTAAATTTTTGTATTTTCAGTAGATATGGGGGGTTTCGCCATGTTGCCTAGGCTGGTCTTGAGCTTCCGGGCTCAAGTGATCCACCCGCCTCAGCCTCCCCAAGTGCTGGGATTACAGGTGTGAGCCATCACGCCCGGCCTCTTATTTTTAAAACATCTCGTTTATTGTACTTTATAGCTTCAGAATTGATCTGATCAAAATACACGCTATTCAACTTGCATAGTAAAATCTTTCCTTGTGTCTATCAGAACCTGTCTAACTCCCTACTTCTACATCCTTCATCTCCCAACAGATACCAACCTTCCGGCCCCTAAAACAAATCTCAGCCCCAGGAGGGCACTCATGTCCGTCATCCAGAGATTTGGCACACACAGTCATACTCATTGCTAGACTAGCTCTGACATGCTCCAATAACTGGACTTCCTACTTGTCTCCAAGACCAGGCCTTCTGGTAACCAGTTTTTGTAACTACATCCCTGTCTGTTCCCTGTGCCTGGATCCCTGACTTAGAAACCTACTGAGAACCACACTTTCTCTAGACCCGGAGGCCTGCCTTGTTCTTATCAGTCTCTATTCTTATCATACCTAGGGACAGAAGGTGTGCTCCATAACTTCAGCCTAAATATCTGACAGATAACTTTCCACATTTGGAGATCTATGCAGGGAAACACTTAACATCTACCATCTGAGACATTCCATCTTCTTTGTATTGAGATGACGGGTACTGATTTTTCTTCCTTCCTTTCTTTCTTTCTTTTTTTTTTGAGATGGTGTCTTGCTCTGTTGCCCAGGCTGGAGTGCAGTGGTGCGATCTCAGCTCACTGCAACCTCTGCCTCCTGGGTTCAAGCGATTCTCCTGCCTCAGCCTCCTGATAGGTGGGATTATGGGCATGTGTCACCACAACCAGCTAATTTTTGTATTTTTAGTAGAGACGGGGTATCGCCACGTTGGCCAGACTTGTCTTGAACTCCTGACCTCAGGTGATCCACCCACCTTGGCCTCCCAAAGTGGTGGGATTACAGGTGTGAGCCACTGAGACTGACCTTTTCTTTTTTCTTTTTCTTTTTTCTTTTTTTTTTTTTGCCAGAGTCACACTCTGTTGCCCAGGCAGCAGTGCAATGACTCGATCTCGGTTCACTGCAGCTTTGACCTACCTGGGTTCAGGAGATCCTCCCACCTCAGCCTCCTGAGTAGCTGGGACCACAGGCTTGTACCACCACACCCGGCTAGTTTTTGTATTTTTTGTAGAGACAGGGTTTCTCCATGTTGCCCAGGCTATGGGTACTGACTTTTCTTGGATTGTTACCTAATGTCTCTTGCTGTACCTGCCCAAGGTTGATTTACCCTCCCTGACACCTGTGCCCATCGCTGTCCCTTTCCATGCCTATTTTACCTTGGTGGAGGAACTCTTCCAGTTCTTGCTCCTCTCTACACCTCTAAGGAAAGCAAGATTATTTCTCACCCTGCTGCAGTTTCTCAATAACCTGAGTTTCATTTCATGAAAACAATTACTCTTTAGGAAGAGTATTTTAACTGGGTGCTGGGAGAGTAAAGCATGTAACTTTTACACTTCCTTTGTGCTGCTCTCATAAGACAATTTATCCTTAACTTCCTTTATTATTACAAATTTGGTCATTTTTGTCTCTTCAACATCTGTTTTCTTCTCCCCACCCCACCCCCATCACTACCTTTTTTTTTTTTTAATACAGAATCTCACTCTGTCACACAGGCTGGAGTCCAGTGGCATGATCTCAGCTCACTGCAACCTCTGCCTCCCGGGTTCAAGTGATTTTTGTGCCTCAGCTTCTCAAGTAGCTGAGATTACAGGCACACACCACATGCTCGGCTTATTTTTGTATTTTTAGTAGAGACGGGGTTTCACCATGTTGGCCAGGCTAGTCTTGAACTCCTGGCCTCAAATGATCCGCCTGTCTTGGCCTCCCAAAGTGCTGGAATTGCAGGCATGAGCCACAGTGTCCAGCTCTTTTCCTCCCCTTATTTTGATAATTGAGTGCCCCTTACTATGTGGGAACTAACTCTTGCCCATTTGATCCATAGACTTTCTAGGATTTGATGTGTACATGTTTGGAGAGAAAAGCTGAGGTACTTAGGCTATACTGGAGCTATCTTCCCTGATCTTTGAAGTCACCCTGAAGAAAGCTTGAAGGCACCAAGAAATCAGGGAACGAAGTCAAGTCAAGTAGAGATGACAAAGAAGAGGCAGAAAGTCGTAATGACACACACAACCCTGTTCTTCCCAGCATGTGAGCCAGTAAACCACTTTTTTTTTTTTTTTTTTGCTTTGCTTAAGCTACTTTGAGTTGAATTTTTGTCCTTATAATGAAGTGTCCCAACTAATATAGCCCCGTATTTCAAGAAATTCACATATCTGGCCAGGCACAGTGGCTCATGTCTGTAATCCCAGCACTTTGGGGGGCCTAGGTGGGTGGATCACATGAGGTCAGTAGTTCGAGACCAACCTGACCAATATGGTGAAACCTGGCCTCTACTTAAAATACAAAAATTAGCCAGGTGTGGTGGGGTGCACCTGTAGTCCGAGCTACTCGGGAGGCTGAGACAGGAGAACTGTTTGAACCTGGCAGGCGGAGGTTGCAGTGATCCAAGATCTCTCCACTGAACTCCAGCTTGGGCGACACAGCGAGACTCCAGCTTAAAAAAAAAAAGAAAGAAAGAAATTCACATATCTAACCAAAATCCACATGTTAGGGATCTGAGGGCTAAGCTCTTCTTTTTCTTTCCCTTCAAGCTCTATCCCACCCCTCCGAAAGCAGATCTGGGGAGAGTTTCCTTATAACTTGTGTTGAAGCAATGTGGCTTAAGCCCAAAGCTGAAGTAGGGCTTTCACTGATTCTATTCACATCCAGCCTTTCCAATCTATTTTTAGAAAGAGTTGGCTCTGCCAGGAAGACACTCCTTAAGCCAGTGGTGCATAGGATCAAGATCTGTTTAATAAACCCTAGCCCTGCAGAAGAGAGAGCATAGCAAGCATATATGTGAGACAGCAAGCCCCCTTTTCAATGCCTGGCTCCTGGTTCCTGCTTGTAATGGCTTGTCCTGATGTCACCAATCAGGAAAGTCACTCATCTTTCCCTGAAGGAGGAGCAGGCAAGGATAGTGCACTGCGGACCCCCCGGTTGTCTATTTCTAGAAGTCTCCTTTTTGTCTGTGGATATGGAAATATTAAGGAGAGTCACTCCCTCTCCCTCCCCATTTCTTGGGTTCTGATCCCCTTTCCTCTGCTAATAGCACCTCATCCTAATTCTTCCCGTACTACTCTTAGTACTGTACCTGGAAGGGTTGGTTTGAAGAGAAAACCCATCAGAACGGACCAATCAGAACCCATCTCTGAACTGTCTACATCAATTTCAACCTTCTGTGTTGGTTTCCTTAGGTAACCCCATCTTCAAAGTCACTTTTCTTTCCTAAGGGCCTCTGTATAAGCTGTTTCCCTGTGAAATGTGTTTCCTTATCATCTCACTTGAGTAGCTTCTTTGTCTCCCTTTAGACCTCAACTTAAATATGATTTCCGCAACTCAAACTTACCCCTTCAGAGAGGTCTTCCCAGTCCGTTCTATTTAAACCAGGGCTTCCATTTGGATTCTCCATCTCAACCCTTTGTTTCACAACTGAAAGGAACAATTACTATGTTTTAAATATGGACTGACATAAGGAAATGAAATATATTTGCTGCTAAAAATTAAGTTGAAGAAGTACATTGAGGCCGGGCGCGGTGGCTCAAGCCTGTAATCCCAGCACTTTGGGAGGCCGAG
>NW_012117043.1:4276824-4280274 GCF_000951035.1 Colobus angolensis palliatus | reverse complement strand
GTTGCCCAGGCCCAGGCAGGAATACAGTGGCACAATCTCGGCTCACTACAACCTCTGCCCCTTGGGTTCAAGCAATTCTCCTGCCTCAGCCTCCCGAGTAGCTGGAACTACAGACACCCGCCACCACACCTGGCTAATTTTTTGTATTTTTAGTAGAGACGGGGTTTCACTGTGTTAGCCAGGATTGTCTCAATCTCCTGACCTCGTGATCCGCCCTCCTCAGCCTCCCAAAGTGCTGAGACTACAGGCGTGAGCTACCGTGTCCGGCCTAGAGACAGAGTTTTATTCTCGTTGCCCAGGCTGGAGTGCAATGGCGCGGTCTCAGCTCACTGCACCCTCCGCCTCCTGGGTTCATGTGATTCTCCTGCCTCAGCCTCCTAAGTAGCTGGGATTACAGGCGCCCACCACCATGCCTGGCTAAATTTTGTATTTTTAGTAGAGACGGGGTTTCACCATGTTGGTCAGGCTCCTGACCTTTGGTGATCCACCCGCCTTGGCCTCCCAAAATGCTGCGATTACAGGTATGAGCCACCGCACCCAGCCAGTTTTGCTTTTTTAAAAATAACAGCAACAACAACCTGCATTATAGTATCTTTACACACTATATTTATTCATAACTTCTTTTGGGTCTTGTCCTCACACTAGACTATATAGTGTTAAACTATAAGCTACAATAAGACAACGAGCAGGTTTGTATTACTTGGTGTTTATCCCTGGGAACAACTTAGCACAGTACCTGGCAAACAATGGGAGCTGTAGTGATATTTGTTAAGCTGATGAATAATAAGTGAATGAATTAAATTTAAATGTGTGCACATTTGCAGACTAGATGAATTTAAACACAAATGAGCATCTCCTCTTTGTCTGTGACAAATAAACATGAAAGAATGGAGTCCTTCCTTTCCCCTCTCTGATCTGTAATGTGAACATACCTGAGCCTCCTCGGCACTCTGTGATTCCCTAGGAAGGCCACTCTCAAATGTCATCTCATCCAAACAATGCAAATTCCACTACAAAAACACTGGAGAGTAATGAATGTTTTTATTGAAGATTTCAAGGGAGACAGAAGAGGAAGTTATGAAATACACCACTAGCAGCACCTTTTAAATTCTTACCTGAGGCAAGGCGTGGT
Source organism: Colobus angolensis palliatus (assembly GCF_000951035.1). Lineage (NCBI taxonomy): Eukaryota > Metazoa > Chordata > Mammalia > Primates > Cercopithecidae > Colobus > Colobus angolensis. The sequence goes on along the minus strand of NW_012117043.1, from coordinate 4,279,142 downwards.
GGCTCACACCTATAACGCCAGCACTTTGGGAGGCCATGGCAGGTGGATCACCTGAGGTTGGGAGTTTGAGACCAGCCTGACCAACATGGAGAAACCCCGTCGCTACTAAAAATACAAAAAATTAGCTGGGCATGGTGGCGCATGCCTGTAATCCCAGCTACTTGGGAGGTTGAGGCAGGAGAATGGCTTGAACCTTGGAGGTGGAGGTTGCAGTGAGCCGAGGTCACGCCACTGCACTCCAGCCTCGGCAACAAGACTGAAACTCTGTCTCAAAACAAACAAACAATTCTTACCTAAAGCATTTCTCTCTTCCTAGAGAGAGAGAGAGCCACACACCTTTCTCTCTCTCTCAATCTCTCTTTCTTTTTTTCAGATGGTATCTCGCTCTGTCACCCAGGCTGGAGTGCAGTGGTATGATCTTAGCTCTCTGCAATCCCTGCCTCCTGGGCTCAAATGATCCTCCTGCCTCAGCCTCCTGAGTAGGTGGGAGCACAGATGCGCACCACCATGCCCAGCTAAATTTGTATTTGTTGTACAGACGGGGTTTCATCATGTTGCCCAGGCCAGTCTCGAACTCCTGAGCTTAAGTGATCTGCCCACCTTAACCTCTGAAAGTGCTGGGATTACAGGTGTGAGCCACCATTCCCGGCCTCTGTCTTCTTTCTCTCAAATCTGTTCAGCCTCCCTCCCTGTCTTTGACCCTCATACTTCCTCTCCCTCTCCTCTTTTTCCCCATCATCTTCCCCTGTAGGTCTCTTTCCTTTTCTGAAGTGAAACAAGTGACCCCCTTCTGGGTTCTTCAGTTTGCATCTCTACTTCCTCAGTAAATACTCTAAAGAAAAGTTTTTCTTTAGGATACACAATTAATAGAATATGGGAAAGAGGAAGGGATGACAAATAATCAGTTTTCTTTCTCTTTTTCATATTCCTTCTGTTTAAGATTACACAAAGTGGGGCGGCGGATTAATTGAGTACGTAAAACAGTAGTGCATTTAGTGCAAAACAATACAAACTATACCGAAAAGACTGGGCGTGGTGGCTTACTCCTGTAATCCCAGCACTTTGGGAGGCTGAGGTGGGTGAAGCACTTGAGCCCAGGAGTTCAAGACCAGCCTGGGCAACATGGCAAAATCCTGTCTCTCCAAAAAAATAAATTAATACAAAATAGGCAGGCACGGTGGGGTGTGCCTGTAGTCCCAGCTACTTGGGAGGCTGAGGTGGGAAGATCACCTGGGCCCAGTTAGTCGAAGCTACAGTGAACCTGGGTTGTGCCACTGCACTCCAGCTACGGTGACAGAGCAAGACCCTGTCTCAAAAAACAAAACAAAACGATGTATATATAGTTTTGTTTTATATTTATAAGCGTGTGTGTATGTGTGTGTGTGTGTGTATATATATATATATATACACCAAAATATGAAGCCTGTACTCAAGAGGTCTGCAGGGACAATCCTGTGTAACTAGGCAGATTGTCCTTTGGGGGCACTAAAAGTATTAAATGATTTGTCTTGGCTTTCATTTGTGCCAAACTTGCTAGTTATGTCATTAGCAACTCAACTTGCTAAGGCTTCTCTATGTAACTTCTAAAAGAATGCATTTGTCTACCTAAAGAAAGAAACTGAGGCAAAATTAATATAGAGAGTTTATTTGGGCCAAGGTTGAGGACTGCAGCCTGGAAATACTTCCTAGTCACCTTGGGAAGTGCTCCAGAGAACAAAGGAGAAGCTTACGCTTTTAAAGAAAAAATAATGAATCAGGAGACGGGGTGATGACAAAAGTTGTTTGTGAGGAATTTTCATTGGTGTACAGAAATAATATTGATTAATGATTGGCAATATACATTGCCGAACTATAGAGTATGAGTTATGGTGTCCAGTGTATGGCATTGTTAGGTTAATTTATAGCTACTTGGGGTCAGTAAATCTAGAGCCCAAATAACAAGTAGCTTCATGAAGTGATTACTTAGCTCAAGGGGGAGTGAAGCGTGACTCTTGTCACATTTCAGTGCTCTGGGCCTGATAATTTAAAGCAGAGCTTGCATTTCTCAGATAAAAAATTTCTTTTCTTTCTCACATTGCAGATACCATCTGTACAATTTTTTTTGTTTTTTTTAGACGGAGTCTTGCTTGGTTGCCCAGGCCCAGGCAGGAATACAGTGGCACAATCTCGGCTCACTACAACCTCTGCCCCTTGGGTTCAAGCAATTCTCCTGCCTCAGCCTCCCTAGTATCTGGGATTACAGGCGCCCGCTACCATGCCCGGCTAATTTTTGTATTTTTAGTGGAGACGGGGTTTCGCCATGTTGGCCAGGCTGGTCT
>NW_012117043.1:4243833-4276774 GCF_000951035.1 Colobus angolensis palliatus | reverse complement strand
ATGAGCCATGTTGGCCAGGCTGGTCTTGAACTCCTGACCTCAAGTGATCTGCCCACCTTGGCCTCCCAAAGTGCTGAGATTACAGGCATGAGCCACTGTGCTCAGCCCATCTGTATGATTTTTTAAGTCACTTAATGCTCTCGTTTAAGGGGTCTTTTATTGTCTTCCAGATGCAACCTTTCTTCATTAAAAAAACAGCCTGGGCAACATGGTGAAACCCCATCTCTACAAAAACATACAAAAATTAGCCCGGCGTGGTGGTGGGTGCCTGTAGTTTGAGCTACTCAGGAGGCTGAGGTGGGAGAATTGCTTGAGCCCAGGAGGTGGAGGTCACAGTGAGCCAAGATCATGCCACCGCACTCCAGCCTAGGTGAAAGAGTAAGACCTCATTTCAAAAACAAATAAATAAAAATTAAAATAAAAAAATTGCTAAATCCTTCATTGGACGAGGATGCAATAGGCCTCTTGCAGGTGCAGGCCTTCTTTTTGCCAGTGTGGGCTGCCAATTATATGAATATAGGTCTAAGGAGGCTAGAGAAGGAATTTTCAGCATTACACCATTCAAGCAAATGTTCAATGTCCAACCAAATAGCTAATTCTATATGGGACAAAAATAGATGGAAATGTGTTATTTGTAGTTCAACTTGTGCTTGCTTTTTTTTAAACTTAGCAAAGAACTGATTTCATTTTTATATCCTGCTCTATTCTCTACAGTGACTTAAAAACACATTATAGAAACTTTAAAAATAGAATTTGTTATTCGCAGTGGCCCAAAAGGGATATTTAAAAGAGCCTAAAAGCAAAATATAATGTAATTCACTGTAGTGCTGCTTTTAGTGTAACTTGGGACTTTTTTGAAAAAAAGATACAGACTGGTTTTTTTTTTTCTGATTGTAAAAGATGTCTATTGTGAAAAAAATGTTTAAATTCATGAACTAAAAATTATCAATAATCCCCAAACCACAGATAATCCTTATTGACATTTTGGGATATTTCCTTTCATCTTTTTTTCTAGGGACAGGGCCAGTTACAAGGGTGTACAACCTGTGAAGTCACACAGGGCCCCTATTCAGAAGGGTTCTACACTTGATTTGAGGTTCTGTTGTTGCCTTCTTAAAATTCTTAATAATTTTGAACTGCATTTTCATTTTGCACTGGGCCCTGCAAATTACACAGCCAGTTCTGTCTACAGATGATGCACACACACACACTAATTATATATCTACGTAACATATACATGTAAGATATATATTATATATAATATGTACATTATATTTACTGTCTTTTTTTCTTTTTTATGTTCAGCCTCCATAGAGACTGTCAAAAATTGCCAATGCCAACTATATTTCAAGTCATTATGGTGGGGTATTGAGAGAAGTTTTCAATTAGCAATAATCGCACCTCGGATAAACCTCATTGGCTACAATACTGCCATTGCACAAAGCTGTAAATGTTATTTTTAATACATACTATTTCATCATATGGAAACATAACCATTTATTTAACTATGTCCCTATTTTGTTTTAAATTTAAAATTTTTTAAATTTTGTTTTAAATTTTGTACTGTTATAAATAATGATGAGAAACATCTTTTTACATTAATTAAAAATATATTTCTGGCTATTTCCTTAAAACAACATCCCAGACATAAAACTGAAGGGATAAAGGGATATGAACATTGTTGTTGGAAATTTGTATTTAAATTGCCAAATAGCATTCCAGAAATATTAATATTATCAGCAGAATGAAAGAAATTCTCTTTTCATACTCTTGGAGGCAAAGAATACTCTAATTTTAAAATATTTGGGAATTGAGTAAGTTAAAATATTATCCAATTATTTTAATTTCCATTTATTTGACTACCAGTAAAGAAGGTTTTAAAATATACATATTTATTAGTCATTTTTATTTCTTCTTGAAATTGTCCTTAGACTCTAAATTTCTCAACATGATTTTTAAGGCACTTGGTGTCCTACCACTCTGGGTTTATCTTCTATCACTCCTCTCCTTCCCATTTCCCACCCTATTCTAAGCTCTAACCATACTTAATTTTATTTAATATCTATAATTTGTCATGCTTTCTCTTGCTTCTGGCACTGTAAACATTCTACATACTATTTCTGGATGTCCTTTTCAGTATCTCTTGTCTAGTTAATTCCTATTTGTCCTTCAGGTCTTAGCTTAAACATCCCTTCCCCAGAAAGCCTTCCCCACCCCCAGATTAGGTTGATTGCCCTGCTAGGAGCTCCCAAATCATCCTGTATTATTATTATTATTTCTTCCCTTCTTCTTCTTCCTCCTCCTCCTCCTCCTCTTCTTCTTCTTCCTCCTCCTCTTCCTCCTCCACTTCCTCCTCCTCTTTCTCTTTTTCTTATTCTTTCTTTTTTCTTCTTCCTCTTCCCTTTCTTCTTCTTCCTCTTCCTCCTCCTCCTTCTTTCTCCTTCTTCTTGTTCTTGTTCTTTCTTCTTCCCCTTCTCCTTCTTCTACTACATATTTAATTTTGAAATGATTTTTGATTTAAAGAAGAGCTACAAAGATGGTACACAGAGCTCCCATGTAGCCCTCATCCAGCTTCCCTAATGTTAACATGTTACACAACCATCGCACCATGATCAAAACTAACTTATGAACACAGTTATGATACTGTTAACTACAGACTTTATTCAGCTTTCACTAATGTTTTTCGCTAATGTCCCTTTTCTGTTCTAGGATCTAATCTTGGATAGCATATTGAATTTAGTTATCCTGTCTCCTTAGTCTCCTATACTTCATATCCTATAGTGCTTAATGTATTTTATTATAATTTCCTCCCATTCTAGAATATAAGGTCTGTGAGAGCAAGGGCTGTTTTTTAAATTTTTCATTTATTTTTATTTTTTACCATTGCAGCCTCAGTTCGTACAGCTGTACAGTGTCCATAGTAAGCAGGTGGTTTATATGACTGAATAGAAAGCAGGATTTTTCCTTAAAGAGTTTCTCAGAAAAGAGGGCAACACCTTCCATTTAAGTTTTTACAAAATATGTTATGTTCTTTCAATTTTTTTATTTAGAGCAATAAAGTACTGTTCAAGGAACACACATTAGCCTGAAATGACCTCATAGAATGTGTGGATGCTTGTAGAGAGCATCTATTGGAATCAATACAAAATGGAGACAAAGACATTTAAAAACCTTTAGTAATCTGTGTTTTGTGGGCTGTGACCTCACTGTGGTAAGGGCTGGATGTCCTTGTAAACAGGTTTTTTTGTTTGTTTGTTTGGTTGGTTGGTTTTTTTTTTGAGACGGAGTTTCACCCTTGTTGCCCAGGCTGGAGTTCAATGGCGCGATCTCGGCTCACTGCAACCTCCACCTCCCCCTCCCAGGTTCAAGTGATTCTCCTGCCTCAGCCTCCCGAGTAGCTGGGATTACAGGCATACGCCACCATGCCTAGTTAATTTTGTATTTTTAGTAGAGACGGTTTTCACCATGTTGATCAGGCTGGTCTTGCACTCCTGACCTTAGGTGATCCGCCCATCTCGACCTCCCAAAGTGCTGGGATTACCAGCGTGAGCCACCGTGTCCGGCTGTAAACAAGTTTTAAAAGTAGGCCGGGCGCGGTGGCTCAAGCCTGTAATCCCAGCACTTTGGGAGGCTGAGACAGGCGGATCACGAGGTCAGGAGATCGAGACCATCCTGACGAACACGGTGAAACCCCATCTCTACTAAAAAAATACAAAAAACTAGCCGGGCGAGGTGGCGGGCGCCTGTAGTCCCAGCTACTCAGGAGGCTGAGGCAGGAGAATGGCATAAACCCGGGAGGCAGAGCTTGCAGTGAGCTGAGATCCGGCCACTGCACTCCAGCCTGGGCGACAGAGTGAGACTCCGTCTCAAAAAAAAAAAAAAAAAAAAAGTTGTAAAAGTAGATGGGGAACCAGGCATGGTGGCTCACGTATGTAATCCCAGCATTTTTGGGAGGCCAAGGCTGGCGGATCACTTGAGGCCAGGAGTTTGAGACCAGCCTGGTCAACATGGCGAAACCTCATCTCTACTAAAAATACAAAAATTAGCTGGGCGTGGCATGTGCCTGTAGTCCCAGCTACTCAGGAGGCTGAGGCACGAGAACCACTTGAACCCGGGAAGCGGAAGTTGCAGTGAGCCAAGATGGTGCCACTGCACTACAGCCTGGGAGCCTCAAACAAACAAAACAACAACAAACACAAAGTAGACAGGGGAGTGGTGGGAAAGAGATGGAGGCTGAAGAACAATGCTGATTATAAAGTTCACTTCCAAAACAATTCTGCTGAGTAAGTGGCTTACTTCCCTGGTCAAAGCAACCGTTATCTCTTGGCTGAAACTGCCACAACAGCCTCCTAAATGGTGTCTGTGAACCCCTCCTATCCATCTGCAATCTTCTCTCCATGAACATCCAGAGCAATCTTTTCAAAATTCAAATCTCCTACTTAAAAACCTGTAATAGATTTGCAACTGATCTTTGAGTAAAAATCAAAATTACTAATGACTTTTTAAAAAAAACTTCAATCCTTAGTCTGTCTCTCTCTCTCAATCATTTTTCTTTTTCTTTTCTTTTTTTTTTTTTTTTGAGACAGGATCTTGCTCTGTTGCCCAGGTTGGAGTTCAGTGGTGCAATCATGGCCCACGGCTGTCTTGATCTCCCGGGCTCCAGCAATCCTCACACCTCAGCCTCCTGAGTAGCTGGGACTATGGGCATGCACCCCATGCTTGGTCGATTTTTAAAAATTTTTTTGTAGAGAAGAAGTCTCATTATGTTGCCCAGGCTGGTCTCAAATTCCTGAGGTCAAGCGATTCCCCTGATTTGGCCTCCCAAAGTGCTACCATTACACGCATGAGCCACAGCACCGTCTCAAGTTTTCCTTCATTGCCCTTGTTAGAATTATAGTTATAACTAAACTTTGTAAGGGCAAGACACATGTCAATTTTTGCTTACCTTTGTCTTTCCAACACCTAGCAAAGTACCTGGCACTGGTAATTTGTAAGCACTTATGATTATTTGAATACATGAACAAATGAGATCCTTCATTAGGAAATGAATTATCTACACAGTGGTCTAAGAGAGTAAACTTTAATATTTGTACTTTTTGGCTTCTGGGACTCCAAACTTTACTCTGAGCCTGGCATCATGAGAATTGATCATCTAGTTTGGTTAAGACCATTCAGCTCTACCATTCTGGGATCAAATACCTATTCAGCTTACATGATGTCTTATTTGAAGATACTCATTTCTAGATGTTCACATCAAACAGGTCATCAATGACTGACATCTGTTGTCTGATTCTCTGAAAAGTCCTTCATCTCCACCTAAGAGAGCAACCTGATATTTACCATATGAGAATTCTTCCCCTCAGCTCTCTTGGTCACCAACAATATGGGTCCTTTATAGGTTTTCCAAGTTCTTCTCATGATTAAGGGCATTTCAGGTGCCCTGCTTGGAAATGATAGTTCAGTTTCCAGTATTTGTAGAGAAGGAACATAAAACTTGGTGCAGCACGTACTTCAGGAAATTTTGGAGAATTAAGTATTGCTTCTCAGCATCTCACTCCAGTTCTGGAGTTTTACACCTCATGCTGTAAGCATGAAGAGTAATTTAGCGTTATTAGGCGGCTTCATCAGTTATATAGAAAAAAATGTGTATTTTCCTTCTGTATAACTGATAGAATCCAGCTCTCTGTAGTGTGTACTTCCTATAATCTGTGGAGTAAAGTTGAGTTAATAGCAATTGTATCTCACACAGAGACATTACTCTGTGTCATGTGTCTTGCCTATTATTTCATTGGAGAAAGTTATGAAAAGTTGTGTCCGCCACCATGCTCTACACCTTCCATGCTACTTCCTTACTCCCTGGTCACAGGCCTAACTCAGAGTTCTAATCCTACAGAACACTTCACTCCCAAATGCCCCATTTACATCTTCTTCCCCTCTCCCTGAAGGCTTTTATGGATTGTCTATTCAAATGATCACTGAATCAAAAAGAAAATCACCCTTCTTTATTTTTTCCCTAACGCATATGTCTTATGTCAAATAAGACATCATCCAACATAATATACATATTTTGTTTACATTGTTTATTGTGATTCCCTTCACTAAAATGTAGGCTTCAGGGATCCAGGAATGTGTGTCTGTTTTATTCACGGTAGTAGTATTAGTGCTTAGTATAGTACCTACAATATAGTAGGTGCTCACTAAATATTTGTTGAATGAATTAATGATGCCAAATCGATATAAGAAAGGATATTCAAGCATAACTTTACCATGCATAGGGTTTTTCATCATTTCAAATTGCTGAACAAAATTCTCAAAGTTAAAAAACAAAAATAAACGTACTACTTTGGAAGAGAATGTAGGCATTTAGAAGAAACGAGGTGTAGAATTAGGGAATTTATACTAAAAATACCACCGAAAAGTGAGCACTTGGAGACAATCTACATGTATCCATATGTCACACATGTGCCTGGGCTTTGGTTGCTAGAAATAATTGCCCTGAATAATTTCTGGGGATGGGATGTGTTTATAAACGCCCTCCTTGGCAGGGCGCAGTGGCTCATGCCTGTAATCCCAGCACTTTGGGAGGTGGAGGCGGTTGGATCACAAGATTAGGAGATCAAGACCATCCTGGCCAACATGGTGAAACCCCATCTCTACTAAATACAAAAATTAGCCAGGCATGGCGGCACGTGCCTGTAGTCCCAGCTACTCGGGAGGCTGAGACAGAATTGTTTAAACCCAGGAGGCGGAAATTGCAGTGAACAGAGAGCCACTGCAATCCAGCCTGGGCGACAGAGTGAGACTCCATCTCAAAACAAACAAACAAAAAACAAAACAAACAAAAATGTCCTCCTTGATCTGCTTGACTCTGTCTTCCTCCCAGGATTTCAGTCACTTGGCTTTCTTCCTTGCCAGAGGAGTATTAGGAGATGGTAGCTGAGTCCAGGGCTTTACAACCAAAGGAATAGGGAGAGGCAACCTCTTGGGGGTGAGAACTGGGCTGCAGCAGCAGTTTCCGGAACCTAGTTTCTCATGACTGAATGTATGCAGGCTCTGGCTTCCCCAGTGGCTTCTTGGAGAAGTCAGGTAATGACTCATGGGAGATGAATTATTTATTCTTCTTCTGTGTCCTCCAACAGATTATTGACACCCATACAGCCATTCCAGAGATGTTCCCATTTGATTAGGCAGCCAGTTGTGTTTCTTTGAGAAGCTGTAGCCTTGATTCTTCCTTCTCTAGGATGGTACTCATCTTCCTCCCTCTCCTCACAATAAAAATGAGCTCTATGAGCGTTTTTTCAGGTTCTGTTTTCCAGGGAACCCAGGCTGCAGCCGAGAGAAGAGGGAAGTATTCTGAAACAATTCACTTTCAGAAAGATTATGTGAAACCACAGTCATGTCTTGGGATTCAAATCTTCTTTCATGTGCCTTGCTTCAAAAATGTATATTTCTACTTCGATACAGTTAAGATATTAATCTGTAGCAAAAGTCAAATAACCATGAAATGAAAAATTGGTAGAACTTCAAGTGAAGACTGGAATACTTGGAGATGAGTTGTTGTAGTCAGAAAGACCCTTTTGTAAAATTAATTAATTCATTCAACAGACTGCCAAGTACTAATCTAAGTGCTGGAGACACAACAGTGAACAAGACATATGGATCCTTCTGAAAGGAGCATAAAAACAATGTGGGGAGACAAACGATAAATAAAAAAATACTTAATATTGGTCAGGCATGGTGGCTCATGCCTGTAATCCCAGCACTTTGGGAGGCCAAAGTGGGCAGATCCCTTGAGGTCAGAAGTTCGACCAGCCTGGCCAACATGGCAAAACCCCATCTCTATCAAAAATACAAAAATTATCCAGGCGCAGTGGCAGGCACCTGTAATCCCAGCTGCTCGGGAGGCTGAGGCAGGAGAATCGTTGGAACCCGGGAGGCAGAGGTTCCAGTGAGCTGAGATCGTGCCACTGCACTCCAGCCTGGGTGACAGAATGAGACTCCGTCTCAAAAAGATAAAAACAAAACAAAGTGTGTATATATACATATATATGTATAAAATCAAATAGTAGTCAACGATTAGAAGACAAATAGGCTGAGCGTAGTGGCTCACGTCTGTAATCCCAGCACCTTGGGAGGCCGAGGCGGGGGGATCACGAGGTCAGGAGATTGAGACCATCCTGGCTAACACGGTGAAACCCTGTCTCTACCGAAAATACAAAAAATTAGCCAGGCGTGGTGGTGGGCGCCTGTAGTCCCAGCTACTCGGGAGGCTGAGGCAGGAGAATGGCATGAACCCGGGAGGCAGAGCTTGCAGTGAGCCGAGATCGTGCCACTGCACTCCAGCCTGGGCAACAGAGCGAGACTCCGTCTCAAAAAAAAAAAAAAAAAAAGAAGAAGAAAAATAAAGAAGAACACATAAAGAGTGACGAGATACTCTTTTAGGTAGCATCATCAGGAAAGGCTTCTCTGGGAAGGAAACTTAAGCAGAGATCAGAATGAGGGAAGTATCAGCGTAGAAGTCTAAGAAATAGCATCTACTTTAACCATGTATACTCATAGATTGTTTGTTAGATTCACTTTGAATTGAGAATAAATAAACAGAGCAAGAGAAGAAGAAAAGTTTTTGCCTTTCCTTCTTCTTTTTTTGTTAATCACAAAAACATCTAAGCCTGAATCTCTCCTAAATTCTTCTTTCTGGCTGGTTAGTCAATTTAGCCAAAGTTGAAGGCACTTCTTCCTTCTTGAATACAAAATTACTTCTTTATTTATGTTTTTTCTTTTTTTAATAGAGATGAGGTCTATGTTGCCCAGGCTGGTCTTCAACTCCTGACCTCAAGAGATCTGTCTGCTTCTGCTAACATGGTGAAACCCCATCTCTACTAAAAATACAAAAAAAAAAAAATTTAGCCAGGAGTGGTGGCGGATGCCTGTAGTTACAGCTACTCAGGAGGCTGAGGCAGGAGAATGACATGAACCCAGGAGGCGGAGCTTGCAGTGAGCTGAGATTGCACCACTGCACTCCAGCCTGGGCAACAGAACGAGATTCCGTCTTAAAAAAAAGAGATCTGCCTGCCTCTGCTTCCCAAAGTCCTGGGATTACAGGTGTGAGCCACTGCACCCTGCCCAAAATTGCATCTAGTCTTATTCTAGCCCTACACTTTGTCTGGTATTATTGCTATTTATTTGCACATCTCATATCTATTTAATTTGGCATATGATTTTTTTTTAAGAGGCGGAGTCTTGCTATGTTGCCCAGGCTGGTCTCAAACTCCTGGGCTCAAGGGATCCTCTTGCCTTAGCCTGCCAAGTAGCTGGGACTACAGGCATGTGACATGGTGCCTGACTAATGTGGTATACACTTTGAAAGCAAAGATATTTTTAGCATGATAGTCCTTGAAATGTCTAGTACAGTCCTGTCACAAAGTAAATACTTATTTGTTGAATTAAAATTTTTATTTTTATTACCATAGGTACGTTTTGGAGAAAATCACCTGACTCCTCAAAATTCCTAATCACAAATATATAGTTAGTGTAGCTGTAGTATTCTTTTTTTGAGAGACAGGGTCTCCCTCTGTCACCCAGACTGGAGTGCAGTAGCAGAATCATAACTCACTGCAGCCTTGAAGTTTTGGGCTTAAGCCATCCTTCTGCCGCAGCCTCTGGAATAGTTAGGATTATAGGCCAGAGCCACCACATCCAGCTAGTTTAGCCTCTTTGAAACCATATTCTTGCACGCACTGATTTTTTTTTTTTTTTTTTGAGACAGAGTTTCACTCTTGTTGCCCAGGCTAGAGAGCAATGGCGTGATCTCAGCTCACCACAACCTCCACCTCCAGAGTTTAGACAATTCTCCTGCCTCGGCCTCCCAGATAGTTGGGATTACAGGCATGCACCACCATGCCCGGCTAATTTTGTATTTTTAGTAGACACGGGGTTTCTCCATGTTGGTTAGGTTGGTCTCGAACTCCCGACCTCAGGTGATCTGCCCGCCTCGGCTTCCCAAAATGCTGGGATTACAGGCGTGAGCCACAGTGCCCAGCTGACTTTTTTAAAAAATAAAATATCTGGACTTAGACAAGCTTACCTAACCTCTCAGAGCCTAAGTGTAAAATTGTTATTCCTGTAAAAATCAGAAATAATAATCATTTGACAGCATTTATTGGTATAAGAAAAGAGAACCAGTTGTGGTGGCTCGTGCCTATAATCCCAGCACTTCAGGAGGCCTAGGTGGGCAGATCACTTGAACCAAAGAGTTTGAGACCAGCCTGCGTAATATGGTGAAACTCTATCTCTACAAAAAATACAGAAGTTAGCTGGGCATGTGTGCCTGTAGTCCCAGCTACTCAGGAGGCTGAGGCGGGAGGATGCTTGAGCCTGGGAGGTTGAGGATGCAGTGAGCTGAGATGGCACCATTGCACTCCAGCCTGGGTGACAGAGTGAGACCCTGTCTCAAAAAAAAAAAATTAAATAAATAAATAAATAATCTAGTACAGGACCAGATACATGGTAATATTTAATACATTGTTGGTCATTCAATCAAGATATTAAGAATTTTTAAGGTTGATCTGAAACCAGGTTATTCATTCATGTAAAGAATGTGGTAGTTATTTGTTGTTGTTGTTGTTTTTTGAGATGGAGTCTTGCTCTGTGGCTGGGGCTGGAGTGCAGTGGCCGGATCTCAGCTCACTGCAAGCTCCGCCTCCCGGGTTTACGCCATTCTCCTGCCTCAGCCTCCCGAGTAGCTGGGACTACAGGCGCCTGCCACCTCGCCCAGCTAACCCGGCTAGTTTTTTGTATTTTTTAGTAGAGACGGGGTTTCACCGTGTTAGCCAGGATGGTCTCGATCTCCTGACCTTGTGATCCCCCCGCCTCGGCCTCCCAAAGTGCTGGGATTACAGGCTTGAGCCACCGCGCCCGGCCAGTAGTTATTTGTTAATAACATTTGTTGTTAGTTATTTCCTATAAGGAAATAATGATGTCATCACAAGATCTTTGCCTTAATCAGCTTTATTAAGGCATAAATTAATTATAATTATACATAATTAAATATAATTTACATGTAATTAAATTCACCAATTTTCAGTGTATAATTTTTGACAAATGCACACCATAATCAGCATCACAATCAATATGTAGAATATTTCTCTCACTGTAAAAAGTTCCCTTGTAACTCTTTGAAAGCAATTTTCCCCTTCTACCCTCAGCCCCGAGCAACCACTGATTTGTTTTCTGCAAACGATACTTTTTACTTTCTAAGCAAATATTTATGAGGGCCTTCTATTTAGAAGTCCTTGAGCTAGATAGATACTTCATAGAATACAAAGATAAGTAAGACTCAGTTTATGTCCTTAAATAGCTAAAAATCTAGTCTAGTCGTATGTAATTTTGAGATTACTCTGTCTACACATAATATGGGACTGAATTTCAATATGAATTATGCCCACTAAAGAAGAATAAGGAAGAAAAAATACTGCAAATGCTCCCTGAACTTTTAGAATAGTAAACAAAAGATTCATGAGTGCCACTAATTTATTATAATTTATTTTAAAAGGCACAAATTTATGATTACAGGATTTCCAGATAATTTTTAAAAAGTAAACTCTTTAAAATTAAGTAACATGTGTACAGGAAACAGAAGTGCAGAAATCCTAAGTTCACAGCTTGATCTTTTCAGATTATGTATGGCAACCTAGACCAGCCCTGTGTGACCAATGCAGTAAAAAGACATCCTAAAGTCTTATAGTTTAGACAGAATAATTACATCACTGTAAGAAAGAAAGAGATAAGAGAATAATGTTCTGCAAAGGCTCACAAAGAATTGTGGGGATAAGTAGTGAGAAAATGGATAGCACATTAAAATTCATGAGGAAATGCCATTTAAGTTCTATGAATAACAAAGCGATTATTATGCAGGATCAGGTTTTTCTTTCATCATTACAGAAAGACACAAAATCATTATCGTGATCTGCCATATGTTTTTCCTTTGTTATCAGATGCTGGGACAGGCCTATTAAATGTTCTGTGTTACCCAGGGGAATGGTCAGGGCGGTGAGTAATGGTGGTCATGATGCATATGGTTTTCTATGGTCCTAATTGTCAGCGCATTTAGATCTGAGGAAAGGAACAAATTAAAAAGGGCAGAATGGCTGGGTGGACACTTTCTTGTGATTGCAAAGAACTGGGTCTATTCTTACCCTTTCTGCCCCTTGCTTTATGCTTTATACCTGCCATTTCCAGACTGGACAAAGCCTCCTTGGTCTATACAATGGGGACTACAATTAATTTCAAAAGGGGTAACACATGCAAATTGCAGAAAAATATTAACACCAGGAGGAAAAACACAGTGTGCAAAAATAATCCTACAAAAATGTTTATAGTGGGGTCAAACATTTACCCACATTATAATTCCAATGTGCAAAGAAAATACTACTTTTTAATTTCTATCATGGACCTAATTTTTCCTTGCAAGCTTCCATTTCATTTTCATTTTCTTGCGCTCTAATGAGAGGAAAAAAAACAACCAAACATTAAACTGGTCAATTCCAGGCAACAACCTTTTTTAGTTTAAATAGTTTATTTTGGCCCTGTGTGGTGGCTTACTTCTCTATGTAATCCCAGTGCTTTGGGAGACCAAGGAAGGAAAATGGCTTGAGGCCAGGAGTTCAAGACCAGCCTGGGAAACATAGCAAGCCCCCATTCCTACAAAAAAATTTAAAAATTAGCTGGTTGTGGTGGTGCACACCTGTAGTCCCAGCTACTCAGGAGGCTGAGGCAGGAGGATTGCTTGAGTCCCGGAGTTCACGGCTGTAGTGAGCTATGACTGTGCCACTGTACTCCAGCCTGAGTGATTGAGATCTTGCCTCAAAAAATAAATAAAAATAAAATAAATAAATAAATGATCACTTTTGAATAACATATTTTTTTTTGGGTAAATGCAGAATCTTTCACATTTCTTCCTGCTTCCCTCTGCTTCTCTTCAAAACAATGTCTAGCTATACAGAAGGATTTGTGATCTAGGATGGCAAGGAGAGGAACAGCCTCACATCTATGTGGGGGTCTCAGGATCAAATTTCTCTCTATACCAGAGTGCATGTTTAGGGGAGCCAGAGATCAACCCCCACTTTGCTCTTAGTGACTTCTTTAGATCTAGAAACCAAACTGACACCCGGCAGATTAACAAGGGAAAAGCATACAAATTGTATTAGTTCTACATGTACATGGGGATATTCACAAGAGCGTGAAGTCTGAATAAGTAGCCAAAGCAAGATGCTTTTGTATTTTTAGACAAAAAATGATACATTTGAAAAGAAATGACAGGACAAAGAATACCTGGCCAGGGGCAGTAAATTTTCTAGAGGAGTTACTAGGAGATGTATGGAGGATGTGAAACAGGTGGAAGATAAGGGTTACTTCATCAAGTACATTTATTCAGGTCTGTTGTAGCCTCCAATTCTTCTTCTTTTTTTTTTTTTTTTGAAGTGGAGTCTTGCTCTACACCCCAGGCTGGAGTGCAGTGGTGCGATCTCGCTCACTGTAGCATCCGCCTCCAAGGTTTAAGCGATTCTCCTGCGTTAGCCTTCCAAGTAGCTGGGACTACAGGCGCCTGCTACCACGCCCGGTTAATTTTTGTGTTTTTAGTAGAGATGGGGTTTCACCGTGTTGGCCAGTCTGGTCTCGAACTCCTGACCTCGGGCGATCTGCCCGCCTGAACCTCCCAAAGTGCTGGGATTACAGGCGTGAGCCACTGTGAGTGGCCTGCAGCCTCCAATTCTACGTCTCTGGTGATAAGGGTTTTCTTGCCCTGGTATGGACAGGGTGCCACTCCCAGAGGAATCTGTATCTCTTGCTGCATGGAGGAAGAGACAGGTCAGCTCACCCTTTCTGAAATTACAATTTCTCAACTGTTTTCAACTTGAAATAATTACTATAACAATCTGGCATATTTTGGGATGGCACATTCTTCACTCCTTCACATATCTCTAACTATTTATATAGTAGAAATAAGTTATCTATTTTGTCAGTAAAGTTGCAAAAGTAATTTATTTCTACTGTCTTTTATTTAATGTTTTTTATCTACCATGTATTTTCTTTACTTTTTTAAATACTTTCCTACCTTCTATTGAGTTACTGATTTATTTTTCACCTCTACTGACTTGAAAGTTGTGTTTAAAAATTAACCTTTACTTATTATGGATTAAAAAGGAGTTTCTCTGATAGAAAAGGTGGGGTTTCAGGTTTATAACATAAAGTTTTATGTGATATAGAAAAAAGTATCAGTAAACAAAGCTTGCTATTTTCTTACAGGCTTACACAATTTTGAAATCAATCTTTTCCCCATCGTAATTACGTAGAAGCTTAAAATTTTTCTTGTTTGTTTCATCCATTTTTCCTTGTATACTTTCCCTTTGGTGGGAAGTTCATAGTTATCAAGTATATTTTCCTCACAGTGGTAAAATTAACAAGAACTTACTTTTGCTTTTTTTATTTATAAAAACAATATCACTTTCTTTTATTCAATCAATGGTTACTCTTAAATTTATAACATGTGTGGCTCAACTTGGTCTAAGATATTATCAGCCTCTTTTGAACAATACACAATCTGAGAAACTTTATTCCTCCCATTCTTCCTGTTATTATAGTAATTTGGTTTCACCTTTTCAAAAACTCTCTCAACTTAGAGTATTAATTTATTTATTTTAATTTTAATTTTATTTTTTATTTATTTATTTTTGAGATGAAGTCTCACTCTTGCTGCTCAGGCTGGCGTGCAGTGGTGCAATCTCGGCTCACTACAACCTCTGCCTCTGCAACCTCTGCCTCCTGGACTCAAGCAATTCTCCTGCCTCAGCCTCCCGAGTAGCTGGGATTACCGGTACATGCCAGCATGCCTGGCTAATTTTTGTATTTTTAGTAGGACAGGGTTTCACCATGTTGGCCAGGCTGGTCTCAACCTCCTGACCTCAAGTGATCTGCCCGCCTCGGCCTCCCAAAGTGCTGGGATGACAGATGTGAGCCACCATGCCTGGCCTCAGTATTTATTATTATTGCTTTTATTTTGTTTTATTTTGACACAGGGTCTCTCTCTGTCACCCACACTGGAGTCATAAACACAGCTCACTGCAACCTTGACTTCCTGGGCTTGAGCAGTCCTCTCACCTCAGCCTCCTGAGTAGCTGGGACCACAGGCATGTACCACCACATGGCACTAATTAAAAAAATTTTTTTTCTGTAGAGCTGAATCTTGCTATGTTGCCCAGACTGGTCTCTAACTCCTGGCCTCAAGCAATCCTCCTGCCTTGGCCTCCAAAAGGGTTGGGATTATAGGCATGAGCCATTGTGTCCAGTCTATTATTGCTTTTTAACAGTCAATATTAATATAGATTTACCAGTATTTTTACTAACTTTTCTGTTTAAAATTAGTACTTACACCAGGTCCTTTCTCCTAGGTTTAATTTCTTTCTTTCTTTTTTTTTTCAAGAGGCAGACGGAGCAGGCCTGGTGCAGCAGGGCTGGCCACCAGTTTAATTTTTTCATTTGAAGTGTATATTTGAATTTTTTTTTTAATCAATGGCTTGTTACTATATATTATTTTAGTGTTTGAAAATATCTTGATTTCAGTCTCACTCTTGAACGAAAGTTTGAGTATAGACTTCTTGGTTATTTTCGCTTAATAATGTGGAGATGCCTATCATTGTGTAGTCTTTTTTATTTTTGTTGAGAAATCTGCTGATAATGTGTTATTGTTCCTTCATAGGAAATCTTTTTAATTCTGTTGCTTTTAAGATTTTCTCTCTTTCCAGCGTGGTTGATGTTTCGTTTTGTTCAGGTGTATGTAGTTTTTACTTTTTCCTGTCTGGGGCTCAGCGATTATCTACTCAAATATTGCTTTTCTTCCTATTCAAATAGACATATTCCATTACTCTGGAACTCCTTTTAGACATCTATTGGGTCTTCCCATCCCATCCTCCGTTTCCTCACAGGACACTGCCCCCACAGAATAGCTTTGCATTTTCTTGGGAATTTGCATTCCCTTTTCATTTCTGGCATCTGAAGATTCTTATATTTTATCAAGAATATCTATATTTTTGTTGCATCAGATGAGACTGGATCATCCAGACTTAACCCACCAGACTGCTGGAAGTCCCATGCAGCAAAAAAAGGTAAAATTTCTGTCTAATTTACAATTAAATGAAGAGACATAGCTAACTTAATATGTAAAGTAAAACGTATGCATCTGTGCGAAGTCTTAGAATTATGAATTAAAATTTCAGCATTTTGGTAATCCCTAGTGTCTAGACTGTTTCCTTTTTTGTGCGTGTGCTTACTTTATAATGAGATTGTAAACCCAGTGGCATTGGGTAAACCTTAGGGGCATCTGGTAAGAATTCAGGCCGGGCGCAGTGGCTCACACCTGTAATCCCAGCACTTTGGGAGGCTGAGGCGGGTGGGTCATGAGGTCAGGCGATGGAAACCATCCTGCCTAACACAGTGAAACTCTGTCTCTACTAAAAAAAATACAAAAAAAATTAGGCAGGCGTGGTGGCAGGCACCTGTAGTCCTAGCTACTTGGGAGGCTGAGGCAGGAGAATGGCATGAACCCAGGAGGTGGAGCTTGCAGTGAGCAGGGATCGCACCACTGCACTCCAACCTGGGCGACAGAGCAAGACTACGTCCCCCCAAAAAAAAAAAAAAAAGATTGTAAGTCCCTTCCTTGGTTGAAATTTTCACCTATGGAAAAAAATGGTTCTAGAATAATTGTGTGTGTATATATATGTGTGCATGTGTGTGTGTGTGCATACCTTGAACCATACTTTGTACCATGTAAAAACATCAACTCAACTAAAAATGGATTGCAAATCTCAATGTAAAATTATATAACTATAAAAATACTTGAAGAAAACATTGGCTAGGTGCAGTGACTAATGCCTGTAATCTCAGCACTTCGAGGCTGAGGTGGGAGGATCGATCGAGCCCAGGAGTTTGAGAGCAGCTTAGGCAACATGAAAAAAAAAACCAAAAAAACAAAAAAACAGTCTCTACAAAAAAAGTACAAAAATTAGCTGAGCATGGTGGCATATGCTTATAGTTCCAGTTACTCAGGAAGCTGAAGTGGGAGGTTCACTGAGCCCAGAAGTTCTAGGCTTCAGTGAGGTATGATCGTGCCACTGCATTCCAGCCTGGAAGACAGACAGAAATCCTGTCTCAAAAAAAAAAAGAAAAGAAAATTAAATAAAAGAATAAATAAGAAAATATATGAAAACATCTTTGGATTAGGCAAAGATTTCTAAGATACCACAACAAAAGCACAATTTATAAAAGGAAAAAAAATTGATAAATTGAACTTTATCAAAATTGAGAACTCTTTGAAAGACACAATTAAGAAAATTAAAAGACAAGACATAGACTAGGCCAAAGTATTTGCAAAACATATTTCTGACAAAGAACTTGTATTCAAAGTGCATAAAGAATTCTCAAAATTCAGTAAGATAATAGGCAGCGCTTCCCATACACGTACAAGCGGGCAAAAGTTTTGAACAGACACTTTACAAAAAAGTTGTACAGACTACAAATCAATACCTTTTGTAGAAATATGTTTGATATTGTCATAGAGATATGCAAACTAAAGCTGTAATAATATACTGTTAACAGTGGAAGATAGTCCACTGTTACTGGTGGCAAATCCCTGGGGGTCTGCAGCAACCTCAATTCTCGCCTCCTAGAACAAAGAATTCGACTGAGGGGCATAAGGCAGTAAAAGAGACCAAGGCAAGTTTCAGAACAGGAGTGGAAGTTTATTAAAAAGCTTTAGAGCAGGAAAGAAAGGAAAGTATATTCGGAAGAGACCCAAACGGGCACCAAGACGGTCAAGTGCGACATTTAACCTTGATCCTAGAACTTTTTAATTTAATTTAATTTAATTTAATTTTTGAGATAGAGTCTTGCTGTGTCACCAGGCTGGAGTGCAGTGGCCGATCTCGGCTCACTGCAATCTCCGCCTCCTGAGTTCAAGCAATTCTCCTGCCTCCGCCTCCCAAGTAGCTGGGACTACAGGTGTGAGCCACCATGCCGGGCTAATTTTTGTATTTTTAGTAGAGACAGGGTTTCACTGTGTTGGCCAGGATGGTCTCGATCTTTTGACCTCGTGATCTGCCCGCCTCAGCCTCCCAAAGTGCTGGGATTACACGCGTGAGTCACCGTGCCCAGCCGATCCTAGAACTTTATAGACTGGCCCACTTCTGATGTCTAGTACCCCTTTCCCACGATATTTCCCTTAGGGTGGGCTGCCCACAGGCGCAATGCCCTCTATGTGTTTGGGAGGTGAGCACACACAGTGTGTTTAAGAAGTTGTAGGCATGCCCATCTGAGGCTTTCTTTCCTTTTCCGGTGGACTGCCTGGGAAGGTCATACTCCATCATTTTGTTTCTTAAAGGGCATGGCAAGGAAGTTGCCTCTCCCTGGTGTCTACATTCAACTAACGTTTTAGAGCGACAGGTGTAAACTATCAGGAAATGGCTTTTCCCTGGCAATTTATCAGCCTCTAACCAACAATATTGATGATGAATGATTTAATGACTGGTAACTGGCTCTGTGATCATTACTCAAATCTTAATATCTGGACACTCAGAAAGAACGAGAAGAAATTGTGATGATGACATGATGATATCTTTTACTTTTGGACTGAAAGTTAGGTATTTCTTTAAGTTTTATGATATGGCCATGCCATCTAATTATGCCAATATGTCACTGCTGCCAATTTGTCACTTTTAGAGAGGCAATATGATAATTGCCAAACCATTTCCTGACATTCCTGGTGGAGGGGGAGAGCCCTCTCCTGCCCTGCTCATGCCTGTCTAAATACCTGTAACAATACCATTATTTCCTATTAGAATGGCTCAAACAAATGAACAAACACTGACAATATCAAGTCCTAGCAAGGATGCAGAACAACTGGAATTTTCATATATGACTGACAGAAGTGCAAAATGGTCCAGCCACTTTGGAAACACAGTTTGCAATCTTATAAACATATATTTATCATTTGACCCAGTAATTCCACTCCTACGTATTTACCCAAGAGAAATGAAAACTTTGTCACTCAAAAACCTATATATGAATGTTTATAGTGAATGTACACGTCATCACCCCAAACTGGAAACAACATAAATGTCTCTCAACTACTGAATTAATAAGTAAATTGTGGTACATCCATGCAATGGAATATCACTTAATAATAAAAAGGATTCAACTATTGATATACACTACAACATGGATGAATCGCAAAGCAATAACGCTGAAGATAAAAGAAGGCAGACCAAAGAAGGAGTACGTGCTACACAATTTTTCATGTGACATTTCAGGACATGCTAAACTATGCAGACAGAAAACAAATCAGTGGTTTTGAGGACCTGGAGGTAAAGGAAGGGGTGACCATAAAGGGGTACAAGGGAATTTGTTAAAGTTATGAAATCATTTTTTATCTTATATTTATAGTTGTGGTTACACAACCATATGCACTTGTCAAAACTGATAAAACTCAAAAAACTGTAACCCAGAGTTCCAGGGTTTTCCTTTTCCAGAACACATGGTGAAAAAGCACCCAGTTGTGCCTGGTGCGGTGGCTCACACCTGTAATCCCAGTACTTTGGGAGGCCGAAGCGGGCGGATCACGAGATCAGGAGATTGAGACCATCCTGGCTAACACGGTGAAACCCCATCTCTACCAAAAATACAAAAAATTAGCTGGGCGTGGTGGAGGGCGCCTGTATTCCCAGCTACTGGGGAGGCTGAGGCGGGAGAATGGCATGAACCCAGGAGGCAGAGCTTGCAGTGACCTGAGATCATGCCACTGCACTCCAGCCTGGGCAACAGAGCAAGACTCTGTCTCAAAAAAAAAAAATAAATAAATAAAAAGAAAAAAAGAAAAAGAAAAAGCATCCAGTTGTAACTGTTGAAGTTTTTGTTGTTTCAGAAAAGTTTAAGGGGTCGGGTGCGGTGGCTCACGCCTATAATCCCAGCACTTTGGGATGCCGAGGAGGGCGGATCTCAAAGTCATGAGATGGAGCCCATCCTGGCCAACATGGTGAAACCCTGTCTTATTAAAAATACAAAAATTAGCTGGGCATGGTAGCGCGCACTTGTAATCCCAGACACTCAGGAGGCTGAGGCAGGAGAATCGCTTGAACCCGGGAGCTGAGATTACGCCGCTGCACTCCAGACTGGGCGACAGAGAGAGACTCTGTCTCCAAAAAAAAAAAAAGCAGAAGCCTGATCTCAGACTGGGCCTGAGCTGCCTGGACACCTCTACATATGATGACTCAGCTAACCTGCCTAAGAAAAGCCTTTTTGTCACCTTGGTTTAGGGAGACACTGCTTTGGGGAATTATCCCCGATAGCCTCCTTACTTAAGTCATAAAATCCCCTTGTTAAATCTTCATTGGTTGTGGTATTGGACTGTCACTGGCTAAGTGATCAAACCCATTGTGTGGGTAACAAAACTACACACTAAAACTATAATATTTGGAAATTATGCCCCGATAAACCTGACCGCCCCCCAAAAAGCCTTCTCACAATGCTTTTTACAGATTTTTTTTTTTTGAGATGGAGTTTTGCACTGTTGCCCGGCTGGAGTGCAGTGCTGAGATCTGGGGGCATCGCAACCTCCACCTCTGGGGTTCAAGGGATTCTGGCGCTTCAGAATCCCGAGTAGCTGGGATTACAGGGGTGTGACACATTCCCAGCTAATTTTTGTATTTCTTTTTTTTTTCTGAGACGGTGTCTCGCTCTGTCGCCCAGGCTGGAGTGCAGTGGCGGGATCTCAGCTCACTGCAAGCTCCGCCTCCCGGGTTTACGCCATTCTCCTGCCTCAGCCTCCCAAGCAGCTGGGACTACAGGCGCCCGCCACCTCGCCCGGCTAGTTTTTTGTATTTTTTAGTAGAGACGGGGTTTCACCGTGTTAGCCAGGAAGGTCTCGATCTTCTGACCTCGTGGTCCGCCCGTCTCGGCCTCCCAAAGTGCTGGGATTACAGGCTTGAGCCACCGCGCCCAGCCTGATTTTTGTATTTCTTTAGTAAAGATGGGGTTTCACCATATTGGTCAGGCTGGTTTGGAACACCTGACCTCAGATGATCTATCTGCCTCAGCCTCCCAAAGCGGTGCTGGGATTATAGGCACCAACCACCGCTGCTGGTCTTTCCTCAGATTTTAATGGTAATATTTGACAGAGCAGGAATATCGCCATCTCGGACAAGCACTGCCATTCTAAAGTTCCCCTTGATCAAAAACCGCCTAAATCCAAAAGGCATCAGCCTAATGGCTAAGGTCAGCATGACCATAAACCACAAATGACATCTCTGACCAGAAACATTCCAACCATAAGATAAACCCCTCCCTGACTGGAGAGATGTCAGCCCCAAGATAACCTTCCCTCCAACCAGAGACATTCCAACCCCACAATAAACTTCTCCCCCACACAGAAACATGCCAAGCCTGTGATAAGTTCTCTAGCCCTGAACTCTTAAATACTCTTAGTCTGTAAGAGAGTGCCCCTGACTGAAATCGGCCAAAAACCCCTCTCAGGTATATTCTCTAAAATAAACCTGTCTTTGACTGTTGAGCCGCTTTTCATGTTTCCTTCCTCTTTCTTTAACTCTTCCAATACTTAAATATATAAGTTCCTTTTCTTCTGCTATGAAAAAATTATATCATAACTGAGAAATCAATAAGGATAATAAAAATTAAGATATAAAAATGAGGCCAGGTATGGTGGCTCACACCTGTAATCCCAGCACTTTGGGAGGCTGAGGCAGGTGGATCACTTGAGGTCAAGAGTTCCAGACCAGCCTGGCCAATATGGCAAAACCCTGTTTCTACAAAAAATACAAAAATTAGCTGGGCGTGGTGGCGTGTGCCTGTAGTCCCAGTTACTCGGGAGGCTGAGGCAGGAGAATCGCTCGAACCTGGGAGGTGGAGGTTGCAGTGAGCTGAGATCTCACCACTGCACTCCAGCCTGGGTGACACAGTGAGACTCCATCTCAAAAAATAAATAAATATAAAATGGAAAGCATTTGCAATACAAAATCTGTGTGCTTTAAGGTAAGTCCTAACTAAAGACAAGCAATAAATGTTTATTTATGTTTCAATTGGTTTCACTTTTTGATTTTATGAGTTAAATGTCAATGAAAGATTTTTTTCAGATAAATAGTACTGTTTCATTTTTCTTTTAAATAATGTTGATGCTGAAATTTCTGAAATAAACCCAGCTTGCCACCTTCAGGCCGTTGAAAGATTTACAGAGACCATAGTCAGAACACTAATCCTGCATCTTTCTCAATAATCCATAATGAATAATATCTTGATCCCTCTGTTGTGCCTTTGTCAAATGCACTCTATCTAGAATCTTTCCCTAGCATTTACTGGAATCTTCCCAACTTTCAAAGCTCAGTTCAAATGTCACTAACTCCTAGAAGGCTTCACTGATCACTCCAGCCAGTTTTTCCTCCTCTAAATATGTTATCTCCTTGATTATGTGTAATGTCATTGAAAGTAATAACCATGTCCTACACATATTTTATGCCTCTGCGTGGCTACTAAAAAGGGTGCATATAAGAATTGCGCATTTTAGCCAGGCGCAGTGGCTCATGCCTGTAATCGCAGCACTTTGGGAGGCCGAGGTGGTTGGATCACCTGAGATCAGGAGTTCGAGACCAGCATGGCCAACATGGTGAAACCCCGTCTCTACTAAAAATACAAAAATTAGCCGGGCATAGTAGCAGGTGCCTGTAATCCCAGCTACTCAGGAGGTTGAGGCAGGAGAATTGCCTGAACCTGGGAGGCAGAGGTTGTAGTGAGCTGAGATCGCGCCATTGCACTCCAGCCTGGGTGACAAGAGTGAGACTTCATCTCAAAAAAAAAGAATTGTACATTATAATATATACTGAATGAACACATAAATGAATAAATAGGAAGCTAGAGTAAACATTGAGCTTTCACTTGGAAGAGGCCCCATTTTACTAGTAAATTAATGGGAATTCTACACATGTATTAAAGATTATATGCGCAATTTTCATTGACAACTAGCAGGGTCTCAATCTCTATTAAGCTCTCAAACAATATTGTTGATGAATGATTTAATGAGTATTTGGTCACTGGCTCTGTGATAATTACTCAAATCTTAATATCTAGACACTTAAAGAGAAGAAGGTGTGATTATATCTTTTACATTTTTTTTTGAGACAGTCTCACTCTGTCGCCCAGGCTGGAGTGCAGTGGCATGATCTCGGCTCACTGCAACCTCTGGGTTCAAGCGATTCTTGTGCCTCAGCCTCCTGTGTAAGCTGGGATCACTGGCAAGTACCACCACGGTCGGCTAACTTTTGTATTTTTTTGTAGAGATGAGGTTTTACCATGTTGGCCAGGCTGGTCTTGAACTCCTGACCTCAGGCGATCTGCCTGCCTTGGCCTTCTAAAGGACTGGGGTTACAGGTGTGAGCTATCACACCTGGCTGATTTTTTTTTACTTTTGGACTGAAAGTTAGATATTTCTCTGTTTTATGATATGGCCATACCATCTAATCATTTTCCTCCAAACCTCCAAGTTGCTACTATAAGCTTGTTAATAAAATATGTAACTGCAGTATGTAGTCCACCACTATATGACTCAGAAAAATTCCCAAACTTTTTGTCTAGTTCCATCCAGTTTAGGGCATGAGGTTTTCTTTCATGTTTACTTTCTCTCTAGAATGAAGTTCCCCTCCCTGTCTTTCAAGGTCTACATGTATCCAGGACTACTAGATGAAAAACTGGTCATAGATGTTTGTTTCTGATTTATTTTTAATTGGGAAGGGAATGGTCCACACTTGAGAATGGTTTATCTTCTCGAATTCCTTCCATTAGAACTTTTCTTTTTTTCTTTTTTCTTTCTTTTCTTTTTTTCTGAAACAGGGTCTCACTCTGTCACCCAGGCTGGTGTGCAATGGCACCATCACGGTTCACTGCAGTCTTGTCCTACTGGGCTCAAGTGATTCTCCTGCCTCAGCCTCCCAAGTAGCTGGGAATACCGGCATGCACCTCCAAGCCTGGCTAATTTTTGTATTTTTTGTAGAGATGAGTCTTGAGATGGGGTCTCACTATGTTGCGCAGGCTGGTCTCAAACTCCTCGTCTCAAGCAATCCACCTGCCTTGGCCTCCCAACGTGTTGGGATTACAGGCATGAACCACCACACCTGGCCCCATTAGAACTTTCTAACAAAAGATGATCTTTCTTGTGCCCCATAGGAGGGCTGTTTATCCCTTCTGTCAGTCCTTCCTTTCTCATTATACCCTCCCCACTCTCTGCCCTCTGCCTAGGCCCAGTCTTATCCATTGGAGAAAGGAAGTAATCAGTAATTTGAGCATACACAGAAGGCTCTGGTTTGGGACCTCAGGTCAAGAGTCTTTGGATTTTTGTTTCTGCTTTGTTGAGGGCTGAAGAGGAAGATAGGCCTATGGGTTACCAGTGAGATAGAAAAAGGGGAGAAAAATACAGAAAAACAATCAGATTCACATTTTGGGATACAAATCCACCACAAATGCAAGTTTATAATACCTATCTGGACTAAAAGTTTGTTCTCTCTCCTCCAGTCCTATATCCTTCCTCAAAATGTGAACTTGGTATTTCTCCTTCATCAGTATCTCTGTTTCAACTCTCCTGAACACATCTTCTCATTGTACCCCAATACTTTCACTGACCAAGTCTTTTCTTAATCATCACATATACACTGTAGTAGCGGCATCTTTTTCCAGCTATTCTTTTCTCTCCCTTTCATTTACCCTAGTTGATTCTAACCAGCCATCCCCAAGTGTATTAGGTACATTTTCAGTTTACTCTCGAATTCTCATTTACTCACAATCTGGCTTCTGTCTGTTTCTCTTTACCAAGACAAGTCTTGTTTTGGTCCAATTAATGAGTTTTTAAAAAATCCATGTAGTTTGATACCATTGCTCACTCCTGTGAACAATTAGGTTCTGTTATTAATTAGGTTTGTACATATCACCATTTTTTTGCATTTTAAACTTTCTGGTTGTGACTGTAATAATATCGTTGATAATTTTCCTTTCTTGTGTGGGTTTTACTTACTCCTTTTAACCATCACAACAGTGGTCCTATACTTTCCTTTCTTTCCTGAAGATGATTTAAAAATTTTCTTCCATTTTTGTAAATCTTTAATATTGAGCCTCTTTCCTGTCTCTTTTGGATGCTCTGAAACAGGTTGCTTGGATTGTAGAATATTTTGAAAGACTGCTTATGAAGCAATAGCAGCAGGGGGCAATTCAGACTTTTCACACTTCTTTAAATACCAGTTCTTTTAGGTGTCTTTTTTGTTTGTTTGTTTGTTTTTGTTTTTTTTCTGAGACAGAGTCTTACTCTGTTGTCCAGGCTGGAGTACAGTGCTGAGATCCTGGCTCACTGCAACCTCCACCTCCTGGGTTCAAGTGATTCTCCTCCGTCAGCCTCCTGAGTAGCTGGGATCACAGGTGGCTGTTACCATCCTAGGCTAATTTTTTTGTATTTTTAGTAGAGATGGGGTTTCACCATGTTGGCCAGGCTGGTCTCAAACTCCCGACCTCAGGTGATCTGGCCACCTCAGTCTCCCAAAGTCCTGAGATAACAGGCCTGGCCTCAGGTTTTTAATTTAACCCAAAGAAAAGAAATAGATTCAATGTCGTTGGGGACACTGACCTTTCTTCCCAGATTCAACCCATGTATTTTCTATTTTTACTCTGTACTTCAGTTTTGTTTGTCATTGTAATTTGTAAACTCACTGGGTAGGAAATAATTGTTGGTCTTCTAATTTAGAATAGCCCCAAGCACATGGTTATTAATGGTAACATGCTTTAAATGTCCTTGGTTATAAAAGGAATAATGTTAAACATCACTTGAATTTTTTGCTTTCATTTTTCTTCATTTTTGGCTTGCAGGTTTTATATTGTATACTCTCAATAGGTTGTTCTCATACAAGAATGGGGTCAGTTCTATCAGAGTTACAAACACTGGAAGAAGATGCATTATTTTGGCACTAAGATCTAAATAGTTCCATTTCCCAATGCAGTTTAGTGGTTATTAGTGTGACTTTGAATCTTGGCCCTCTTAGTTCTTTGTTTTGTCACCACAGGCAAGTTTCTAACACAAAAATTAGGGATAGTAATAACCAAATTCTGTGAGTTTTTGTGAAAAATAAAGGAAATAATTTACAGTTGAAACCTGAACAAGGTGGGGATAGGGGCACGAATCTTTTGCACTGTCAAAATCTGCATATAACTTTTTGTTTTTTCTTGGAGACAGAGTCTCGCTGTCACCCAGGCTGGAGTGCAGTGGCGCGATCTCGGCTTACCCCAACTTCCGTCTCCCAGGTTCAAGTGGTTCTTCTGCCTCAGCCTCCCAAGTAGCTGGGACTACCGGCACACACCACCACACCTGGCTAATTTTTTTTGTATTTTTAGGAGAGATGGGGTTTTGCCATGTTGCCCAGGCTGGTCTTGAATTCCTGAACTCAGGCAATCTGCCCGCCTTGGCCTCCCAAAGTGCTAGGATTACAAGTGTGAACCACTGCATTGGGCCAAAATCTGTGTATTACTCAATTCCCCAGAGCTTAACTATTAATACCAACTACTGCCTGGAAGCCTTACAGATAACATAAACAATTAATACATATTTTGTATACATATTATATACTGTATTCTTAACATAAAGCAAGCTAGATAAAATAAAATATTAAGAAAATCATAAGGAAGAGAAAATATATTTACTATCCATTAAGTGTAAGTGGATCATCATAAAGGTTTCCATCCTGTTCAGTAGGCTGAAGAGAAGGAGGAGGAAGACAAAGGGTTGATCTTGCTATCTCCAGCTTAGCAGGTGCAGAAGAAAATCTGCCTACAAGTGGACCTGTGAAGTTCAAACCTGTATTGTTCCAGGGTCAACTGTATCAGAAAGATTTGACTACTATGAGCTAAGTGGTAATCATCATTGGTCCGGAATGATGATTTTTAGAAAGTGATTTTATTTTATCACTGATAGAGATGCCCTATACCAAAATACTGGGATTACCAATACCTTCCTTGCCTGTACTACAAATGTATTTTTGCCATTTTGGTTTCTGTTTCTCTATTTTGAATTCTGTTTCTATATTTTGAAATCCTAACATGATCCAGAAGGCTGGGAGATGCTCCTAATGAAAGAGAGAAACCTGGAATATTCTCCTATTTACCAGATTGCTTCCTCTCATACCCATATTTTGAGATATAAAGTTGTCACAAAGTTCCAACTTATTTGGTATCATTCAAAATCTGATGAGCTTGCATTTTAAGAAGTGTTGATCAGTCCCATTTAAGAGCAGTTGGTATGAGTTCACTTTATTTTACTTTATTTTTTGAGACGGAATCTCGCTCTGTTGCCCAGGCTGGAGTGCAGTGGCACAATCTTGGCTCACTGCAACCCCTGCTCCTAGGTTCAAGCGATTCTCCTGCTTCAGCCTCCTGAGTAGCTTGAATTACAGGCACTTGTTACCACACTCGGCTAACTTTTTTTTTTTTTTTGTATTTTTAATAGAGATTGGGTTTCACCATATTGGCCAGGCTGGTCTCGAACTCCTGATCTCAAGTGATCCACCTGTCCCAGCCTCCCAAGGTGCTGGGATTACAGGCATGAGCCACCATGCACGGCCATGACTTCGCTTCAAATGATCACAGAAAAATCTGGGGGTCCAACAGCCTTATGGCACATCTTTTGAAGCCTGGTCACACAGTGGGGTCTTTAGGTGATGGTGAAGTGACAGTTTAGAGCTGTTTTCTTTGGTAGTAAGTGTTGGTTAATTCTAACAGCAGGAACAATTCAGGAGTCCAAGAAACAATCTTGTTCACATTGCATTGATTTTGTTACAGTTGACACTAATTTAAAAATTGGCAGGCTCTAGAACAGAAAGACCTGTCCCCAAAGTATCTTTTCTGAAAAAGTTGCCCTGCCTCAGATGTCGTGTATCTGTTGAACTTTTCAGCTACTGTGGTTTCCAAGGAATGCACCTCTATCAAAAATGAGCTGAATTCCTAAGGAAGTCAATTATTCATTCCTCCATTCCAGCAAAGTCAACACATACTGACAGCCCACCTTGAATCACTGGGACCCTGGATGTAGTGGTGTTTACATATTCCAGCTCTTTTGGGGGGCTTTACAATCTAGCTGGGCAGAAGAGGAAACATGCAAATAAATTAAATTCAGGGTCCTGTGAGGGAAGTGAACAGCCTTGGCGACCTAAGTTTCGATAATAACACGACTAAAAGCTCGGCTCCACAACTCAGTAGCTGTGTATCTTGGACAGGTCATATCAGATCAGGAAAGGTGAAGTGAGAATGAGTTGCCGAACGCAGCACTCCAGGATCATGGTTCCACCTCCAGGCAGAGGGTCACATCGTGTCAGGTGTGCGAAGACAGAATAGCCTGCAGAGACCAGTGTGGCGTTCAAAAGAGGTGTGGTCGCGACCTTTGGCGCCGGAGAGGCGAAACAAGAGGAGGTCTTCGGGCCCTCAGGTATGCCTCAGCCGCCCGAGGCGAAGCGCACGTGGCAGTTGGCGGGAAACCCCTGGGGGTGGAGCCTTGGCTCGCGGCCCGTCCGCCCCGTGCCACGTCATCGAGCAGCTCCCTCCTCCCTTTGCTACAAGTCGCACGCGCGGAAGTAAACACCGCTACGTCATCAGGGCGCGTCCTCGCCTTTCCCCTCCCATCTCCTCAGATCGGTGGACGTGCTCGCCTCCACTCGGGGCCAGGTCTATGTCCCGGTTTCCCGCAGTCGCGGGCAGGGCGCCAAGGCGGCAGGAGGAGGGTGAGCGGTCAAGAGACCTCCAGGAAGAGCGGCCCTCGGCTGTTTGCATCGCCGATAGAGGTGCGGTCCGCGGGACGGTACGGAAGCCAGCGGGAGTTACGGCGTGGGGGTTTTGAGGGGGATGAAAGTACGCCTTTGGCCGGCTGAGAAGAGTAGTGAGGAAGCCGTGGCGTTCTCCTGGCTTTCCAAGCCCGAGGCGAACTTTGCGTCCAATGAGCACTTTGCCTTAGAGGGGGGCGGTCCCAGATCCAAGTTGGGCGAAAACCTTACTGGGGGGCGAAAAAGTGAACCCCAACGCCCGAAATGCATTCTGTTCTTAAACAGGCTCACAAACCCTTTGTTCTCTACCCATTCATCCTCCCCCCTCCTTCGTCGGGCCGCCAGCCTGCCTTTGGGTACGGTATGAAGGGAGCCAGTTTCCAGGAGCCAGTTTCCATGGTTACCCACCACTTGGCCTTCTGGGATATCAGTCACTCTGAACAGGGACCTAACTTGAACCATGAATCAGAAGCAAACACAGGTGGCTTCTAATCCAGCTGAGAATTTTCTGCTGTGTTCCAGTTTTTGGTCTGTTGTTAAATAAAATTGGGTTTTGTGCTTCTGTGTAAGTATGCATGTGTATACGTTGCCTTGAGCTATACTTGCTTTGAAAAGTACTTTGAGTTACGCGTGAACAAATGCTCAAGTTGCTGAATTTCACCAAAAAGTTGTTCTGGGCTCATTAACCCTCACTTACAAATTGTACATGAGCGATTTAACTGAGAAGTCATGGATGATCCCTTCCAGCCCTAAAATTCAATATTGCCTTTCTGGTTTCAGTCCTGAGAAGTTGAGTCAGAGATATCTTTACAAGTCTTTTAATTAACTTGTTTTTCTGTTATTACAGAAGAGAAAGGATGCACGTCCCAGGAGGGAGGAACTACTCCAACTTTTCCTATTCAGAAACAAAGAAAAAAGATTATTCAAGCTGTGAGGGACAATTCATTCCTTATTGTTACTGGAAATACAGGAAGTGGTAAAACAACTCAACTTCCAAAATACCTATATGAAGCAGGTGAAT
Organism: Colobus angolensis palliatus; assembly: GCF_000951035.1. Taxonomy (NCBI): domain Eukaryota; kingdom Metazoa; phylum Chordata; class Mammalia; order Primates; family Cercopithecidae; genus Colobus; species Colobus angolensis. Next base: position 4,246,861 of record NW_012117043.1, on the reverse strand, counting down.
TTTTTCTGTTCTAATATTGGAAATATTTTTAAAATATCCTGTTTTCAAAGGCCAGTAGGGATTCTGTACTCCATGGTTGCCTACTATTTGCTTTTATAGTCCCTCTTCTCTTGGCACACCCCCTTCCCCTATGTCTCCCTTGCTTCTTTATGGTCTGTTTCAGGTTCAGGAATTAGTTGGAATGGCAGATTTTCCCATTTTTAATTACCATAATAATCTCAAATAGAATTACATCTAGATATTAATTCCATTTTATAGAATAAGGTTGTCTAGCAGTAAACTATTAACCATTGGATACTGAATTAATTTTGAGGGGGAAGAGATATGTGATATCTGTTGCTGCCATTAGTACTTCTTGGTTCTTTCTCTAGAGCATTATCAGGTAAATATTTATCCCCTGACTTTGCCAGCACAAGTCAACTAACAAATTACCTTTAAAATATGTTAAGTAAAATTAATAGGAGGTCTTTGGTTTGGACTGATCCCCTGCACTAGACCCAACAGACCAAACCAAAATGGAGTTACTCATACTGAAGTTCCATGCCACAAAGTCTAGAAACTAAATTATTCATCTAATCTTCTGAGAAATCAGGAGAAAGAGATAGCCAGATCCCCAAACAGACCAGTTTTAGCCAGCATCAAGAAGTTTCCTCTGCTTTAACTTTTACAAAAAAAGTAACTTTGAAATTAGCAATCTGCGTTTTATTTTCTGTTTCTGCTTTCCCTCAGCCCTTTTCTGTCTATACAATCCGCCTCCTCTGCTCAGCTCACTGAAACACTCATTCTATTTTATGAGACGATAGGTTGACGTGATTCCAGAGTTGGAATCACAAAAGCCAATTAAAAATTTTTGGTCAGGCACGGTGGCTCACCACTGTAATCCCAGCACTTTGGGAGGCCGAGGCGGGCGGATCACGAGGACAGGAGATTGAGACCATCCTGGCTAACACAGTGAAACCCCGTCTCTGCTAAAAATACAAAAAGAAAAATTAGCTGGGCGTGATGGCTGGTGCCTGTAGTCCCAGCTACTCAGGAGGCTGAGGCAGGAGAATGGCATGAACCCAGGAGGCGGAGCTTGCAATGAGCCAAGATCACGCCACTGCCCTCCAGCCTGGGAGACGGAGCGAGACTCTGTCTCAAAAAAATAAAAAAAGAAAAATTAGCTGGGCGTGATGGCTGGTGCCTGTAATCCCAGCTACTCGGGAGGCTGAGGCAGGAGAATTGCTTGAACTCGGGAGGCAGAGGTTGCAATGAGCCAAGATCACGCCACTGCCCTCCAGCCTGGGAGACGGAGCGAGACTCTGTCTCAAAAAAATAAATAAATAAATAAAAATAAAATTAAAAAAATTTTTTTAGGCCGGGCACGGTGGCTCAAGCCTGTAATCCCAGCGCTTTGGGAGGCCAAGGTGGGTGGATCACGAGGTCAGCAGTTTGAGAGCAGCCTGGCCAACGTGGTGAAACCCCGTCTCTACTAAAAATACAAAAATTAGGCATGGTGGCAGGCGCCTGTAATCCCAGCTACTCGGGAGTCTGAGGCAGGAGAATTGCTTGAACCCAGGAGGCGGAGTTTGCAGTGAGCTGAGACCATGCCTTTGCACTCCAGTCTGGGAGACAGAGTGAGACTCTGTGTCAAAAAAAAAAAAAAGATTAAATTTGTTGTAATTTTGTCTTTTGACAAGTGTCTTTCAGTATGACAGAACTTTCTGTCATAAGGTTTGTGAATAACAGTATTACATTGGATATGATTTGCCTTAAAAAATAACATATATTCTAATGCTTCAAATCTAAGGTGCCATCTATTAAGATATATCATTATTTTATGTGCAGTAATCCCCTCTTATCCTTGGGAGATGCCTTCTAAGACCACTCAATGCCTGAAACTGCCAATAATACCAAACCTGCGTATACTATGTTTTTTCCTGTACATACATACATACCTGTGATAAAGTTTAGTTTATAAATTAGGCACAGTAAGAGATTAACAGCAACCACAATAAAATACAACAGTTATGGCAGTATACTGTAGTAAAAGTTTTGTGAGTGTGGTCTCTCTGTCTCTCAAAGTGCTGTAATTTTGGATCTCCATTGACTAGGTAACTGAAACATTGGAAAGCAAAACCAAGGGTAAAGAGGGACTACTGTATTAGTAAGAATGGAAACACGCCATCAATTTTAAGATGCAGCTCCATTCCCAAAGATATTAAAATGGTATATGGAAGGTGTATAGCTATAGATATAAATATAGATTTTTTTTGAGATGAGATCTTACTGTGTTGCCCAGGCTGGTCTCAAACTCCTGAGTTCAAGCAGTCCTCCTACCTCAACCTCCTGAGTAGCCAGGGTCCTGAGTAGCTGGGATTACAGGTATATACCACTGCTCCCAGCAGAAAGGTGGCATATTTAAATCCAGTTTTAGGCCAGGCATGGTGGCTCACGCCTGTATTCCCAGCACATTGGGAGGCTGAGGCAGGTGGATCACTTGAGGTCAGGAGTTCAAGACCAGCCTGGCCAACATGGTGAAACCCCATCTCTACTAAAAATACAAAATTAGCTGAGTGTGGTGGCTTGCGACTGTAATCCCAGTTACTCAGGAGGCTAATGCAGGAGAATGGCTTGAACCCAGGAGGTAGGGATTGCAGTAAGCTGAGATTGTGCCACTGCACTCCCGCGTGGACAACAGAGCAAGACTCTATCTAATAAATAAATAAATAAATCCAGTTTTACTCTTGTGGCAAAGGTAAATTTATTTTGGGAAGTGTGTGGAATTTTATGAATTCCTATGTGTCAAAATTCTTGGCTTACCTTTAGAGTAGATTTTTAGACAGAAAAAACAAAACCAAACAAAGTGAAATCTAATTTTAAAAATATATATATGTGTATATATGTATATTTATTTTTTTTTGAGACAGAGTCTCGCTTTGTGGCCCAGGCTGGAGTGCAGTGGCCGGATCTCAGCTCACTACAAGCTCCGCCTTCCGGGTTTACGCCATTCTCCTGCCTCAGCCTCCCGAGTAGCTGGGACTACAGG
>NW_012117043.1:4229960-4243259 GCF_000951035.1 Colobus angolensis palliatus | reverse complement strand
AATGTGTTTTTAATTTGCAGGATATTCTTTTGGAAACATTCAAGCAGTTTTGTATTCATTGGCCAAAAACAATTTAGCTCTAATAGGAAGACAATTGCTAACATTGTTGTATTTCTTTATCTCTGGTTTTGATAGGGTTTTCACAACATGGTATGATTGGTGTAACTCAACCACGAAAAGTAGCTGCTATATCAGTTGCTCAGAGAGTAGCTGAAGAAATGAAATGCACTTTGGGATCCAAAGTAGGATACCAAGTTCGTTTTGATGATTGCAGCTCTAAGGTACAAAAGTCTTGTTGGTATTTGTTTCTTTTCTTTTTCGGGACATGGCCTCGCTCTGTCGCCCAGCCTGGAGTGCGTGGCACAATCATGGCTCTCTGTAACCTCCACCTTCTGGGCTCAAGTCACCTCCTACCTCAGCCCCTTGAGTAGCTGGGACTACAGGAGCATGCCACCATGCCCAGCTAATACTATAAACTTAACGGAAAGAGTGGAGAGAGTTCTGAAAGATTTTTAACTTCAAAGTTCAATATATATTTTAAATAATTTATTTTTGTCATTCATTGTTAATGCTTTAGCTCTCAAGTATCTGATATTCATCCCATTTTCTCCTTCCTTAGTTTATAAACGACAGTTTATTTTCTTAGGATTCTCTTATTTATGTTTTTTAACTGTAAGGTTTCTTGACGTGTAGGTTTTTAAAATGCTTTATTGTAATAAAATATATATAACTTAAAATTGACCATTTTACCATTTTGGTATACAATTCAGTGCCATTAAGTATGTTCACAATGGGCTGGGTGCAGTGGCTCACTCCTGTAATCCCAACACTTTGGGGTCCGAGGCAGGTGGATCACCTGAGGTCGGGAGTTCAAGACCTGCCTGATCGACATGGAGAAACCCTGTCTCTGCTAAAAATACAGAATTAGCCAGGCGTGGTGGTGCATGCCTGTAATCCCAGCTACTCAGGAGGCTGAGGCAGGAGAATGGCTTGAACCTGGGAGGCGGAGGTTGCGGTGAGCTGAGATCGCACCACTGCACTCCAGCCTGGGCAACAAGAGCAAAACTCCATCTCAAAAAAAAAAAAAAAAAGTGTTCACAGTGTTGGGTAACCATTACCATTTCTACTTTCAGAACTATTTTTTTTATCATCCCAAACAGAAACTCTTATCTATTAAACAATAGATTAAAACCCCCATTTCTCCCTCCCCCTAGCCTCTGGTAACTTTTTTTTTTTGAGACAAAGTCTCACAGTGTTGCCTGGGCTGGAGTGCAGTGGTGCGACCTCCACTCCCTGCAACCCCCGCCTCCTGGGTTCTAGTGATTCTCCTGCCTCAGCCTCCCAAGTAGCTGGGATTACAGGCTCCTACCACCACACCCAGATAAATTTTTTGTATTTTTAGTAGAGATGTGGTTGGTCTCAAATTCCTGATCTCGTGATCTACCCCCCTCAACCTCCCAAAGGTTTACTGGGATTACAGGGTGAACCACCGTGCCCTGCTGTAACTTCTATTCTACTTCCTGTATCTACAAATTTGCCTACTCTGGCTACCTCATACAACTGGAATCACACAGTATTTTGTACTTTGTATCTCTCTTATTTCACTGATTATGTTTTCAGGTTCATTTATTTTGTGTGTCTGTATTCTTGAAGTCAGTGGAAAGCTGAGTTAAAATCAATTAACAAAATCAGCAAGTGTTAAGCATCTTCTATATTCATGGCACCAACAAATTTAAGATTTTCTTTTTAATAGTGAATATTATAATTTACATTCCCTGCGAATTTCTTAATCCTGTCCCAGCTACAAAACGATCCTTGGTTTACATATGTTCCCTAATAGGAATGGCCATCAAATATGGCACAAGTTGACCCCCAAAAATACTATCTTTGCCTTCCTAGTGGTCACTGTTTTTTCTTTCTTCCTTCCCTTGTTTTATGGATGTCATTGCTGTTATTCCTAGCCTTTGGACCTTTTACTCACCCTGTTTTAATGCTTGTTGAGTAACACATTTTTATTTGGAGATAGTGTCTTGCTCAGTCACCCAGGCTGGAGTGCAATGGCATGATCTCAGCTCACTGCAGCCTCTGCCTCTCAGGCTCAAGCAGTCCTCCCATCTCAGCCTCCCAAGTAGCTGGGACTACAGGTGTGTGCCACCACACCTGGCTAATTTTTATATTTTTATTAGAAATGTGGTTTTGCTATGTTGTCCAGGCTGGTCTTGAACTCCTGGACTCAAGTGATCCGCCTGCATCAGTATCCCAAAGTGCTGGAATTACAGGCTTGAGCTACTGTGTCTGACCTAAGTAACACATTTTTTAGTAGGACAGTGGGGTAGAGAAGAGGAGATAGTGGGTGAAAAGTATGCACCTACCATTTTCTCATTTTCCCTGAATCCTCTGAAGTAGGGGCTGAGTCAGAAAGATAAATCTCATTTCACTGTTGTTTCCCACAACTTGCTCACCTAATGCCATTGCATCATCTTGCCACTTTCCTCTGACTTTATTCTATCTCCTTATTGGTGATTTTTGTTGCTTTGTCCAAGAATACCCAAGTGAGTTATTTGTCCCTTTTTTTGTATAGACAGCATGCTTTGTGACTTACCATCATTTTGTAAAGTTAGACTATTTTATATACCCTTTTGTTTAGTCAGATTGGTTTGATCACTTAATGTTTGTACCTCTTGAGGAAAAATTTAGTTGGGAAAGTAGTGGTGAATTTCTATGACTCTGCTATTTGAACATTAGGAGACAGCAATCAAGTATATGACTGATGGATGTTTACTGAAACATATTCTGGGAGATCCAAATCTTACCAAATTCAGTGTCATTATTTTGGATGAAGCCCATGAAAGAACTCTAACTACAGTGAGTATTTTATTTTTTTTATTATTAGCAAATAGTTTACTTGTTTGGGTAGCTTTTTACTATATAGAGAATTGCCTCCTCTTACTTTTTAATTGAATTTAATTTTTTAGAGATAGGGTCTTGCTCCATCACCCAGACTGGAGAGCAGTGGCACGATCATAGCTCACTGCACCCTTGAACTCCTGGGCTCAAGTGATCCTCCCACCTCAGCCTCCCGAGTTGCTAGTACTGCAGACATGCATCACCGTGTCTGGCTAATTTTTAAGAACATTTTTTGTAGAGACTGTTTCATTTTGTTTCCCTGGCAGGTCTCGACCTCCTGGCCTCCCACCTTGGCCTCCCAAAGTGCTGGGATTACAGGTGTGAGCCACTGCATTTGGCTCTTATATTTTAATCTATTAAAATAGGAATTCCTTGGATAGAATAGCAGTGTATTTAAAATAGCTTGGTTGTTAAGTGCACTTGTGACTTACTAGAAATTTACTTTTCTTTCAGGATATCTTATTTGGTTTGTTGAAGAAGCTATTTCAGGAGAAGTCTCCTAATAGGAAGGAGCATTTAAAAGTGGTGGTAATGTCAGCAACTATGGAATTAGCCAAGCTCTCTGCATTCTTTGGAAATTGTCCAATATTTGATATACCTGGAAGGCTTTATCCAGTCAGAGAGAAATTCTGCAATTTGATTGGTCCACGAGACAGAGAAAATACTGCGTATATTCAAGCGGTATTACTTGGCATTCATTTAATGTCTTTTTTTAATATCTGTGATTCTTACTAATTAGGTAATTTGATAATTCATTTGTTCCCTACTATTTTAATGACAGCCCTCACAGGTCCTAGAACTTCTAAGAACCAAGTTTAATTTTTCTGTGGGACAAGGGAAATGGTGGTAAGGGAATGACTGTATTTCCACTAGCATATTATGCCTGCATTTCTTGCTTCAGATTGTGAAAGTCACCATGGATATCCATTTGAATGAAATGGCTGGAGACATCTTGGTTTTTCTGACTGGTGAGCATTAGTATCAAGTTAAAAAACTTACTATTTGTAAGGAATGTGACACCCAGTAGAGTGCTACCTTTGTTGGGAATTCCGTGCCCTTCTCAAGTGTTGCCCTAGCTTTTTTTGATTATCTGAATAATTTTAGGTAAAAGACATATAAAAATTGTAAGCTAGCTGCCAAAGAGAATTATATATATGTATGTCAAAGACATAATAGTATATATGTATATTTTATGTCAAAGGCATAGTAGTGTGTGTGTATATATATACACACACGCACCCACATGTATATGTCAAATGTCAAAGACATCAGGCTCATTAGTAAATATATGTAAAACACACTGACCTTTTAATTGAAAGAAATTAAATACTGAAATATTGTTTTTATTGGTCTGTCTTAGCTAGAAATGTAACCTGACTAAACAGACCTGGGTTAATTCCATTATTTCAAAGGACACCTCACCAGGTTCTTCTTTGGGTGGTGGCATTGTACTGTGTGATAACAACACATAAGGTGTAGAATCTATGTATTGTAGACAAGCATGTGGCATTTTTGGAGATCAAAAATAAAATAGTTAAATCCTAGACTAGTGGTGTAACTTTTCAAGTAGCAGCACCCTCCTAATAGGAATTAGTAGTTTCCTTGTTTACTTTTTTCCTCTGCCTTGTACTAATGTCAGAAGTGAGGGATTGTAACAATCTTTGCCTTTTGGAGATTACTTATTTTGAAATTTACCCAAATGCAATAGCACCTGGACTAGCTTTTCCCCTTTGTTAACAATTTAGTGAGTCTTCTTAAATACTGTGTTAACAGGGTGAAAAACTTGAAGATGATACATATTTTTATTCCTTTAGAGATTTAAGTTCCTTAGAAACTGATGTTTCTTCTACTTCAGATTTTTTGGTTGAAATACGGTACAGCTTAGGTGTTCATCTCCTTTACATTAAATGAGAGATTTACAGTAATTTCTAGGCAAAATTAATTTTAATCTTGACATTTTCTTTATTCTTAAATTAATTTTTCTGTTCAGTTGCTGAAGTTTTTTTTTTCTTTCTGTTTTAGGCCAGTTTGAAATCGAAAAAAGTTGTGAGTTACTTTTTCAGATGGCAGAGTCTGTTGATTATGATTACGATGTTCAAGATACCACCCTCGATGGCTTGTTAATATTGCCATGTTATGGATCTATGACAACAGGTAATTTCTCATTAGAATAGAAAATTTGATTTTTTAAAAAAACTTTTTATTGAATAATCAGGTTTACAGAAAAGCACTCAGGTCTTAAGTGGTTAGGTTAAGTTTCACAAACCAACCTCACTTTTGTAACCCACATCCAGATTGTGAAACAAATCAGTGAGAACCAGCATTCCTTGAGAGAAGTGATTTTTGCCTGAAGTCTTTTACATTTCACTTTTTTGAGAGCCTTGGATATCCCCCTTATTATCGTTAAGAGTATAGCAAAACAAAACTGTTGGTGAGAATTCTTTGAAATGAGGACAGTAGTTTCTTGCTGGTATTACTGTAAGTCAAACCTAATTTGCCATTGCCACAGAATTTTTAGAAATTGTATATATCCAGGTATATCTAAGTCTAAACACAGTGGATTGTTTTCCTTTTTTTTTTTTTTTGTAACCGAGTCTCGTTCTTGTCACCCAGGCTGCAGTGCAGTGGCGCAATCTCAGCCCACTGCAACCGCCACCTCCTGGGTTCAGGCAATTCTCCTTCTTCAGCCTCCCAAGTAGCTGGGATTGCAGGTGCTTGCCACTATTCCTTGCTAAGTTTTTTTTTTTTGTTTTTTTTTTTTTGTTTGTTTTTTAGTAGAGATGGGGTTTTGCCATGTTGGCCAGGCTGGTCTCAAACTCCTGACCTCAGGTCATCTGCCTGCCTTGGCCTCCCAAATTGCTGGGATTACAGATATGAGCCACCATGCCCGGCTGTGGATCATTTTCCTTTTAAAGTAACCATGCCTTAGTCTGCTTTTCAGGCATGATCCTGTTCTTTGGTGAATTCCAAGAGCAGATACAAACTCTTGATTTGATATTTTGGTCATAGTAAATACTATTGAATGAGGTTTAGAATTTGTTTTGTAAAACTTTTATTATGGAATTTAACTTGTAAAATTAAAGGAAAATTAACCTTAGCCTCCTATTTGAAGTTGGAATTAGCATTTGAATGTTTTTGTATTTTACGTGTATGTGTATTAACAGTTTTTGTTGATTGGGTGATTCTTATCCCTATATTAACAAAGTTTTGGAATATATGTGTCAGTAAAGAACATAGATGCGCTATTTTGGAAATCTCTTTTATGATGATATTAGCTCCTTACTCTATTGAAGCATAGATATCTATTTTAGATTTTTACATCTTCAGGGAAATTCTTAGGATCATTGTTTAAGGTTCTCATTGTTTTCTCAAAATTTGGTTCACCGATGCTTTTATAATTTACTTTGTAACTGATAAAAAAACCCATTATGTTTGGTTTGTTATTAACCATTAACTAAATATATACGTAGACATATGTTTTTCTATACAGAGTAAATAATTTCATCTTTCTTACTGCCATATTGAAAATAATGTTCTGGATCTTCTGTTGCCTCCGTTTTCTTTTGTTTGTTTTTTTGAGATGGAGTCTCGCTCTGTCGCCCAGGCTGGAGTGCAGTGGTGCGATCTTGGCTCACTGCAACCTCTGCCTCCCGGATTCAAGCAGTTCATAGAGACGGGATGTCACCGTGTTAGCCAGGATGGTCTCGATATGCTGACCTCGAGATCCTCCTGCCTCGGCCTCCCAAAGTGCTGGGATTATAGGCGTGAGCCACTGCACCTGGCCTAGTTACATGACTTTTAGTGAAAAATTGAGTTTTTCGAAACTTGAGTTTGACACATGCATGTTGTAAATTGGTATTTTCTTTCTATATATACTTTAGATCAACAGAGGAGAATATTTTTGCCACCTCCACCTGGAATTAGAAAATGTGTCATATCCACCAATATTTCTGCAACATCTTTGACAATAGATGGAATCAGGTATAACTTTTGAACTTTCTCTTAAAGTGAAGGAAACGTATCGTTACTAAACATTAGCTAAACATTACTGAGTTTGCTTTTCTGTGCCCTCCACTAATTCCCTTCTCTCCTACTTTTTAATGTTTTTAACATGTAATCACCTGTTTTGTTTTGTAATTGATTGCTTTGAGCAGGAAATGGAGTAGAAGGCACATGCTATATTCCTATTCACCCTCTTTTTTTAGAGACAGGGTCTCGTTATGTTGCTAAGGCTGGAGTATAGTGACTATTCATAGGCATGCAGTCGTAGCACACTACAGCCTTGAAGGAAGATCAACCAATCCTCCCGCCTCAGCCTCCTGGGTAGCTGGGACTACAGGCATGTGTCACCATACTTGGCTGTTCACACTTTTTAACTGCTTGGCAACTTGAAGCTTCCTCTTTTCAAATTTAAGATTATGTAGATTATGTATAATACTTCATGGGTTTCACTAAATAGGAAGCCAAACCTATTTTTCTGTACTCCCATTATAAGCATATACCTTAGATGATTTGATATTTCCTTCTACCTTGCAGCCTCACTTGGTAGAGTTAGTTGTATATCCAGTGTTTATCTGGATGTATTGTCTCTGACTTTTTACCTTTTTGTGAAAGTTAACTATGATTCAGGTCCCTTATCTTTTCTGGATATAGTAAATAGTGCTATTAAATTTTTGAGTAAATTTAGTAAGGGAACACTAAGAAATTTTAAGTCTGGACTGATAACTAATGCAAAGTTCTTTAAGACTGGGTGATTTATCATTTACCCAATATATTTTATGTCTTTAGCTAAGTCTGATTGTCTGCCTAAGGAAGGCTGAACCTGAATCTCAGAGATCCTGTGTGTTTCTTCTGGGTAAAATGATCACCCAGGTCTGAGAGGAAGTCTTAATTTCCTCTGCTTTTCTTCATTACTTAAAAAATAATGCTAAGGGATTAAGGGAGTGCTCTCCTGGGTAAATTAACCTCTGTAGTTTTCTGTTTCCTACACAGGCAAAAGCCATTAAATAACAAGATTCAGAATGTTGTCTTGTTACTGCTATCCTGCTTTGGTTCCTTACCTGACTTGTTCCCCATTTAATTGGCTTAGAATGGCATGTTAAGGGCTAGCTGAAATTAGATTCTGAATCTGTTAACAGGGTCTGAAACTGACTTTCAAGTTTGTGTATTTTTTTTATTGAGGCAAAATTCACATAAAATTAATAATTTAAAAATGAACAATTGGCCGGGCGCGGTGGCTCAAGCCTGTAATCCCAGCACTTTGGGAGGCCGAGACGGGCGGATCACGAGGTCAGGAGATCGAGACCATCCTGGCTAACACTGTGAAACCCCGTCTCTACTAAAAAATACAAAAAACTAGCCGGGCAAGGTGGCGGGCGCCTGTAGTCCCAGCTGCTCGGGAGGCTGAGGCAGGAGAATGGCGTAAACTCGGGAGGCGGAGCTTGTAGTGAGCTGAGATCCGGCCACTGCACTCCAGCCTGGGTGACAGAGCAAGACTCCGTCTCAAAAAAAAAAAAAAAAAAAAAAAAAAAATGAACAATTGAGTAATACTTAGTACATTTACAGTATTGTGCAACCACTGCTTCTACTTAGTTCTAAAATATTTCAACACCTCAAAATAAGACCCCATATACATTAAGCACATACTCCACATTCCCCTCTCGACCCCAGCCCTTGGCAACTACCAGTCTTACTTTTTGTTTGTATGTGTTTTCTTTTTTTAAAAATTCTTTAGATGTGTCAGCATGAAGCAGTATGTATTTTCTATTCTGAATATTTCATACAAATAGAATCATATAATATGTGGCCGTCCGTGTTTGCTTTCTTTCCCTTAGCATAAGGGTTTGTCAACATTGTAGCATCTATCTACTTCATTCTTTTTTGTGGCTGAATAATATTGCATAGTGTGAGTGTGTGTGTATATATACTGCATACATATATGCAAAGCAGTTTGTTCATCCCTTCATCCATTAATGGTTAATGGACATTTAGATTGTTTTTACCTTATGGCTATGATTCATAGTGGTAATATGAACATTGGTCTATAAGTATTTGTTTGAGTACTTGTTCTCAGTTCTTTTTGGTGCATACTTAGAAACAGAGTTGCTGGATCATATGGTCATTTTGTGTTTAACTTTTTGAGGACCCCCTGAACAATTTTTCACCTTGGCTGAACCGTTTTACATTCCCATCAGCAACATATGAGGGTTCCAATTTCTTGACTTTCAAGTTTTACACGTAACATAAAAGGCATTGTGTACTTGCTAGTTTGCTAGAAAAGGAGAAACCAAAGTGTTTAAAAATGAACAAGTCTTCTTTTATTTTCCAGAAACTTAACTTGCTTTGATTCTTCTTAGATATGTGGTAGATGGTGGCTTTGTGAAGCAGTTAAATCACAACCCCAGATTAGGGTTGGACATCCTGGAGGTGGTTCCAATTTCAAAGTAAGTCTCTATGTCAAATCTTTTTATTCAAAGAACAACTGATTAGGTAATTTCTAGCTGGTTTGGGGAGAGAAAGTAAATTACCTGAGAAACCCACAGAACATTTTGGAGACTTTTTGCATTATTTTCCTTCTGTAGGAGCGAGGCATTACAGCGAAGTGGCCGAGCTGGCAGGACTTCTTCAGGAAAATGCTTTCGGATCTATAGTAAAGATTTTTGGAACCAGTGTATGCCTGACCATGTGATCCCTGAAATTAAGAGAACTAGTTTGACATCTGTAGTTCTGACCTTAAAGTGCCTTGCCATACACGATGTCATAAGGTATGTAGACAACTAGCCAAAAAAAGAAAAACTTGTTAGCATGGAGCCAAGTTATTGGCTCAAAAATTATTTTGAAATATTTGACTCATACATCCCTGAGAGTTTAGGAGGTTGGTTTTTATATTGGTTGCTTTTCTTTTTTTTTTTTTTTTTGAGATGGAGTCTTGTTCCGTCGCCCAGGCTGCAGAGCAGTGGCATGATTACCACTCACTGCAACCTCTACCTCCCGGGTTCAAGCAATTATCTTGTCTCAGCCTCCTGAGTAGCTGGGACTACAGGTACCGACCACCATGCCTAGCTGATTTTTGTGTTTTTAGTAGAGACGGAGTTTCACCTTGTTGATCAGGCTGGTCTCGAACTCCTGACCTCAGGTGATCCACCTGCCTTGGCCTCCCAAAGTGCTGGGATTATAGGCCACTGCGCCTGGTCCTATTGGTTGCTTTTCAATTAAACTAACACAGAAGACTTCCTTGCATTGCTTTAGTAGGATCTCTTGCTCTTGATTAACCTTGGCTTAATGGTGGGGTTGGGGGGTTGTGCTGATGTTTATTTGCATCACTTAATGACCACTGTTTATTTCTAATGAAAGGTATATAACGAGTTGGGCATAATGGCTTATGCCTATAATGCCAACACTGTGGGCGGCCAAAGTGGGAAGGTTGCTTGAGCCCGGGGGTTCGAGGTGAGCCTGGGCAACATAGTGAGACCTTGTCTCTACAATAAAAAGAAAAAAAAAAGTCTGATATGGTGCATATTTGAGTCCCAGATATTTGGAAGCTGAAATGGGAAGATCGCTGGAGCCTGGGAGGTAGAGGCTGCAGTGAGCCATGATTGCACCAGCGCACTCCAGCCTGGGCAACAGAGTGAGACCCTGTTTCAAAAGAAAGGGGCTGGGTGCGGTGGCTCACATCTGTAATCCCAGCATTTTGGGAGGCCAAGGTGGGAGGATCCCTTGAGGCCAGGAGTTTGAGACCCGCCTGGCCATCCTGGCGAAACCCCGTAGCTACTGAAAATACAAAAATTAGCTGAGCTTGGTGGCATGTGATTGTAGTCCCAGCTACTCCAGAGGCTGAAGCACGAGAATCACTTGAACCCAGGAGGCAGAGGTTGCAATGTGCTGAGATCATGCCAGTGCACTCCAGCCTGGTCAACAGAGCGAGATTCTGTCTCAAAAAAAAAAGGGTATACGTTGGAAAGTGGAGTGTTTTTTTTGTATGGCCAGCATTATACTATATACCATGAAAAACAGAGTAATACTCTGTAGTTTTTTGCTTTCACTAAGCTTAAGCTTAAGTTATATTAGGGAAACAAGGTTCAGACATGTGAAATAAAGGATAGAATAACAGTTCTATCCTTTAGAACAGTTAAATTAGCCAAATGTTAAACAATATAATTTATTGGTATAGGATAGAATATTGTTGTAGATTGAAATTTCTATCATACATAGTAGAGGAATTAATGGAGGAAAGTACTATCTTGTTCTTTATTTTGTTCTTAATTCCCTCTTGGAATTTAAAAGTGTTCAGGAATTTTAGGGGAGGATAACCGTGCGGTTTTTAAATTCATAGTAAGTGAGTATTAGGTGCATCCAAATGTATTGTAGGCCAGGTGTGGTGGCTCATGCCTGTAATCCCAACACTTTGGGAGGCTGAGATGGGTTGATCACCTGAGGTCAGGAGTTCAAGGCCACCCTGGCCAACATGGTGAAACCCTGTCTCTACTAAAAATACAAAATTAGCCGGGATGGTGGTGCTCGTCTGTAATCCCAGCTACTTGGAAGGCTGAGGCAGAAGCACTTGAACCTGCTAGGCAGAGGTAGCAGTGAGCCAAGATCGCGCCATTGCTCTCCAGCCTGGGCAACAAGAGCGCAACTCTGCCTCCAAAAACAAAAAACAAAAAAACCCCAAAACCCACAAATACTCATTGTATACTCTTGGAAAGCCAATTTGCCAATTTCAAAATGTTTTAATAGTTATCATTAGACTAGAGATTTTCTGAATGAGAATATGTAGATACTAGAAAGAGAAAACATGTAATACATGAAATTCTGGCTGTCACAATAAATTATACCAGTGAAAAGAAGGAAAGAGCCATTTAAAGAAATCCAGATAGCCAAACAGAAAACTTTCAGATGAACCTAGATTTTAAAATAATGTCTTGATTTTTTTCATTTGGGGAAAAAGGGCCGTTTTTGGAAATAGTTGCTCAGTAAGCTTAATATTGACTCCTAGTATATTCACAAAGGATAGCAGAGCAGCCTGTAACCAAGAATGAGTATATATTAGAAAAATAGGAACAGTAATTAATATCATCTGCACTGAATTATTTTTCCATCTTAAGTCTTAAAACCTATAGTGTACTAAAAATCACAAAATTTTGTTTCAAAATGCTTGAAACAAAAAACAAACAGACTTCCTTTTTAAAAAGTATAAAGAATAAGGAGAGGTAGACCCAGTGTTTGGGATAGATGGTATAGTATTCACAGATGACAGAAAGAAAATGGAGCTTCTCAGTTATTATTTTGCTTTCCCTTTCTCTTCCATCAGGAAGAATGATTTTAAAACTGAAAATGCAAGAACAGGTCTGAATAAGAAGGAATTGATGACTAAGATGGATTAGGAAATAATGAGGGAAAACCCAACCACCATAAATGATTTTGTCTTGAGCATTTAGGCATTATTTCCGTGGTGCTAAAAGTACTTGCAGATTTAGTGTCAGAGTCATTGTAGGTCATCTATGAGAAACTATGCAGAATAGGTTATCAGAAAATGGTGAGAAAGGCAAATGTCTTGATTTTTTTCATTTATTAAAAAGGGCGGGTTCTGGAAACAACTACCCAGTAAGCTTGACATTGATTACTAGGGAACTCTATTACTTATATAAACTTACTGAGAATGGTTTAAGGACATTTAATGATGATTAATGAGTATGAATTTTAAAAGTTCACAATGAATATGTTATTTTTTGTTGTTGTGTTTGGTTTTGGTTTTCTGAGACAGGATCTCACTCTGTCACCTAGGCTGGAGAGCAGTGGTGCAATCTCAGCTTACTGTAACCTCCACCTCCCAGGTTCAAGCGATTCTCATGTCTCAGCCTTCTGAGTGACTGGGATTACCTGCGTGTGCCACCACGCCTGGCCAAATATGTCATTATAAGCCATTTCCTTTTCAGTTTGAGGACAGGACCATCCACATAATGGGTGCCCCACAAGAATTTATTGAAAGTTAACCTAATGTTTATTTTCAGCACAGTACTTAACAATACTGCATTTGATATCTTTGTGAATAAAAAAGTCATCTGTAGATGATAGTCTGTAGATTATAGTTGCCAAATAGCCCACTCTAAAAAAGTATTAATTAATTGCTTAGTATAGAGTAGGTGAAAGTTTTACTAGTATTGTGCTGAACTTAGTTTTTTTCTTGATAAACATTTTTAATAATGATATTGAATAAAAATATTGAAATGATTATTTTTTCTGGAAAATATCTTAATATCTAATAGGTAGATTATTACAACCAAGCTTTAATTTATTTTTTTATTTTATTATACTTTAAGTTCTAGGGTACATGTGCACAACGTGCAGGTTTGTTACATATGTATACATGTGCCATGTTGGTGTGCCGCACCC
>NW_012117043.1:4227690-4228279 GCF_000951035.1 Colobus angolensis palliatus | reverse complement strand
TGTGGTATTATTTCTGAGGGCTCTGTTCTGTTCCCTTGGTTTATATCTCTGTTTTGTTACCAGTACCATGCTGTTTTGGTTACTGTAGCCTTGTAGTGTAGTTTGAAGTCAGGTAGTGTGTTGCCTCCAGCTTTGTTCTTTTGCCTTAGGATTGACTTGGCAATGCGGACTCTTGGTTCCATATGAACTTTAAAGTAATTTTTTCCAATTCTGTGAAGAATGTCATTGGTAGCTTGATGGGGATGGCATTGAATCTGTAAATTACCTTGGGCAGTATGGCCATTTTCATGATATTGATTCTTCCTGTCCATGAGCATGGATGTTCTTCCATTTGTTTGTATCCTCTTTTATTTTGTTGAGCAGTGGTTTGTGGTTCTCCTTGAAGTGGTCCTTCACCATCCCTTGTAAGTTGGATTCCTAGGTGTTTTATTCTCTTTGAAGCAATTGTGAATGGGATTTCACTCATGATTTGGTTCTGTGTTTATCTGTTATTGGTGTATAAGAATGCTTGTGATTTTTTGCACATTGATTTTGTATCCTGAGACTTTGCTGAAGTTGCTTATCAGCTTAAGGAGATTTTGGGCTGAGA
>NW_012117043.1:4218717-4223075 GCF_000951035.1 Colobus angolensis palliatus | reverse complement strand
TAGATCTTTCCTGCTTTCTCTTGTGGGCATTTAGTGCTATAAATTTCCCTCTACACACTGCTTTAAATGTGTCCCAGAGATTCTGGTATATTGTGTCTTTGTTCTCGTTGGTTTCAAAGAATATCTTTATTTCTGCCTTCATTTCGTTATTTACCCAGTAGTCATTCAGGAGCAGGTAAAACCAAGCTTTAAAATGACTAACAGATTAGAACCATGGGCAAAAATCAACAGGGTATAAATTTGAAAGGATATATCTTATATCCTGCGTTTGGGATGTACAATAGCAAATACATGTGGTAGAGAACTGAAATTATCAGATCATCACAAACTTAGTATGAGCTTATAGCTATGGCTCTGTTTAAAAAATTTGTTTTAGGCCGGGTGTGGTGGCTCATGCCTGTAATCCCAGCACTTTGGGAGGCCGGGTGGGCAGATCACGAGGTCAGGAGATCAAGACCATCCTGGCCAACACGGTGAAACCCTGTCTCTACTAAAAATACAAAAAATTAACTGGGTGTGGTGACAGGCACCTGTAGTCCCAGCTACTCAGGAGGCTGAGGCAGGAGAATGGCGTGAACCCGGGAGGCAGAGCTTGCAGTGAGCCCAGATTGCGCCACTGTACTCCAACCTGGGCAACAGAGTGAGACTCCGTCTCAAAAAAAAAAAAGTTAAATTTAAAAAGTATTTTGAGGCCAGGTGTGGTGGCTCACACCTGTAATCCTAGCACTTTGGGAGGCCAAGGCGGGCAGATTGCTTAAGCACTGGAGTTCAAGACCAGCCTGGGCAGCATGGTGAAACCCTGTCTCTGCTAAAATACAAAAAAACTAGCCAGGCGTGGTGGTATGTGCCTGTAGTCCTAGCTACTCGGGAGGCTGAGGCAGGAGAATTGCTTGAACCTGGTAGATGGAGGTTGCAGTGTGCAGAGATCGTGCCATTGCGCTCCAGCCTGGGCAAGAGAGTGAGTCTCCATCTCCAAAAAGAAAAAAAGCATTTTAAGGTACTATTGAACAATTTATAACTTTCAGCCACTTTCAATTAATATTTCTCTACTATTTTTATAAAAGTTTGGAAAAAAATTATGGAGTACAGAAAAGAATACACTTGACATTGGCTGTGAAGGATGAGTGGGGCAGGATTAGGATAAGTAGAGAGACTGGTGAGAGTATTTCAGCTAAGGGGAGTCAAAAAGAATCACTCCTTGAAGTAGAGGAGTGTGATTCAGAAAAAAATTATTTCCTCTTTTGCTGAATGCTGATGATGATGATCATAGAATTTTTTTTTAGAAAACGATGACTTAAAAAATAGAAATAAAACCTTTTAAAGAAATTTTCGTCATATCTATATAAAATCCTACCATGTTCAAGGAATGCCTCTCACTTCATATCTTATTTAAACACACAGGTTTCCCTACTTGGATCCACCTAATGAGAGACTTATTTTAGAAGCTCTTAAACAACTTTACCAGTGTGATGCTATTGACAGGTAAAAAAAAAAGAAAAACACACAACCAAAACAGATATTGATCTCTTTTTAAACAGGGCTCTAAATACCTTTCTCTATCAGTAGAAAATAATTTGTTTACATTGAATGGATTGTTTTACTTGAAGTTAGAATTTGTCGTTAGTCTTTCATCACAATTCTGATTGAAAAACTAGCCTGGCGCGGTGGCTCATGCCTCTAATCCCAGCACTTTGGGAGGCTGAGGTGGGTGAATCGTGAGGTCAGGAGATCGAGACCATCCTGGCTAACATGGTGAAGCCCTGTCTCTACTAAAAATACAAAAACAGTGTTAGCTGGGTATGGTTGCGGGCGCCTGTAGTCCCAGCTACTTGGGTGGCTGAGGCGGGAGAATGGCGTGAACCTGGGAGGCAGAGCTTGCAGTGAGCCAAGATCATGCCACTGCACTCCAGCCTGGGTGGCAGAGCGAGACTTCGTCTGAAAAAAAACAAAAAAAGAGAGAGAAAAACTACAAGATACCTTTTGTTTAATAAATATTGGTATTGTTTAACAAGTAATTTCTGAGTACCCTTTTAGTGCCAGGCATTATGCTAGATACATAAAAATAATAAAGGAGCCAGAGTCCTTGTTTTTATGTTTGTGTGATGGGGGTAAAGTTTGATATTAATAATTATTGTTCTCTTGGATGTACGTGGTGGCTCACGCCTGTAATTCCAGCACTTTGGGAGGACAAGCCGGGCAGATTGCTTGAGTCCAGTTGTTCGAGACCAGTCTGGGAAACATAGTAAAACCCATCTCCACTGAAAATACAAAAATCAGATGGTCGTGGTGGCAGACACCAGTAGTCCCAGCTACTCAGGAAACTGAGGTGGGAGGATCGCTTGAGCTTCAGAGGTAGGGGTTGCAGTGAGTTGAGGAGATTGCGCCATTGCACTCCAGCCTGAGGGACAGAGCAAGACCTTATCTCCAAAAAAATAAATAAATAAAAGTAAAATAAAAAAATACAATTATTATTCTCTCATGTCTTCAAAGACATTTTCTTCCTTTTTTTTTTTTTTTTTTTGAGACAGAGTTTTGCTCTTGTTGCCCAGGCTGGCCTGGAGTACAATGGTGCAATCTCAGCTCACTGCAATCTCCGCCTCCCAGGTTCAGCGATTCTCCTGCCTCAGCCTCCCAAGGAGCTGGGATTATAAGCATGCACCACCATGCCCTGGTAATTTTTTTATATTTTGGTAGAGACTGGGTTTCACCATATTGGTCAGGCTGGTCTTGAACTCTTGACCTCAAGTGATCCACCTACCTCGGCCTCCCAAAGTGCTGGAATTACAGGTATCAGCCACCGCACTGGGCTCCTCTATGCTTTTGTAACATGTTTGTATCTTTTGTTATATTCCTTTATTCTGCCTCTTTGCTTACTGGATGTATTATAGCTTTTGACAGTAGAGATTTATCTTCGTGTTTCTCTTAGCAGTAACCACAGTATTTAATTTTTTTGGGGTTTTTTTGTTTGTTTGTTTTTTGTTTTTTGAGATGGAGTCTAGCTTTGTCATTCAGGCTGGAGTGCAGGGGCACGATCTGAGCTCACTGCAACCCCTGCCTCCCGGGTTTGAGTGATTCTCCTGCCTCAGCCTCCCAAGTAGCAGGGACTATAGGTGCATGCCACCACACCCAGCTAATTTTTGTGTTTTTAATAGAAATGGGGTTTTGCCATGTTGGCCAGGCTGGTCTTGAACTCCTGACCTCAGGTGATCCACCTGCCTCAGCTTCCCAAAGTGTTGGGATTACAGGCATGGGCCACTACGCCTGGCCTAATTTTCTTAAATTGAACTTCTGGAGGTGATTGGAGGTAATGTAAATTATATCTGATTTATTCTGAATGATGAATATTACATTTGCACTCTCCCAATGTAGAAAGACTTAAAAACTTTTTCCTTGTGTTAAGGAGTGGCCATGTCACCAGATTGGGTTTGTCTATGGTGGAGTTTCCTTTGCCTCCACATCTGACATGTGCAGTAATAAAAGCTGCTTCCCTGGATTGTGAAGATCTACTACTTCCAATAGCAGCAATGTTGTCTGTGGAAAACGTCTTCATTAGACCTGGTAAGATGTTTATTTTAAGTTGTGTTTTTTAAAATTAATAAACTTGGCCGGGCACGGTGGCTCACGCCTGTAATCCCAGCACTTTGGGAGGGCAAGGAGGGTGGATTGCTTGAGGTCAGGAGTTGGAAGACCAGCATGACCAACATGGTGAAACCCTGTCTCTACTAAAAAAAAAAAAAAAAAGAAAAAATGCAATTAAAAAAATTACTAGAGTTTATTTTTTAGAGAATTTTTAAGTTTACAGAAAAATTGAGTAGAAAGTACAAAGAGTTCACATTCATCCCCTCAACCTCCCACAGCAATTTATCCTATTAACATCTTTCATTTGTGTGACACATAAGTTGCAATTGGTGAGCCAATATTGACACATTATTATTAACTAAAGGGATCACCGTTTGTGCTATATGGTTTTAGCTGGGATTACAGGCATGTGCCATCATGCCTGGCTAATTTTGTATTTTTAGTAAAGACGTAGTTTCTCCATGTTAGCCAGGCTGATCTCGAACTCCTGACCTCAGGTGATCTGCCCGCCTTGGCCTCCCGAAGTGCTGGGATTACAGGCATGAGCCAGCACGCCCAGCCGGGTTGTTTTCTTATTGTTAAGAGGTCTTTGCATATTTTAAATAGTTCTTTAACAGATACATCTTTTGTATATATTTTCTCCCAGTCTGTGGTTTATCTTCTTTTTTTTTTTTTTTTCACTCAGTCGTCCAGGCTGGAGTGCAGTGGCACGATCTCGGCTCACTGCAAGCTCCGCCTCCCGGGTTCATGCCATTCTCCTGCCTCAGCCTCCCAAGGAG
>NW_012117043.1:4196828-4217682 GCF_000951035.1 Colobus angolensis palliatus | reverse complement strand
CCCGGCCTAATTTTTTGTATTTTTAGTAGAGACGGGGTTTCACTGTGTTAGCCAGGATGGTCTCAATCTCCTGACCTTGTGATCCGCCTGCCTCGGCCTCCCAAAGTGCTGAGATTACAGGCATAAGCCACTGTGCCCGGCCCTTGCTGGGATTTTAATTGGGATTGTGTTGTAATTAAGATAGATCAAGTTGCGAAGAAATGACATCTTGACAGTATTGTCTTCCTATCCACGTATGTGGAATATCTCTTCATTTATTTAGACTGCCAGTAATTCCCAAGCATTTACTGAGGGTTTACCGTGCCTTAGCCCTAGGACAGAAAACTAAGGATAAACAAGTTTTGTTGTTGTTGTTGTTTTTGAGACGGAGTTTCACTCTTGTTGCCCAGGCTGCAGTGCAATGGTGTCATCTCAACTCACTGCAACCTCCTCCTCCCAGGTTCAAGTGATTCTCCTGCCTCAGTCTCCCAAGTGCTGGGATTACAGGCATGTGCCACCATGCCTGGCTAATTTTTGTATTTTTAGTAGAGATGGGGTTTCACCATGTTCGTCAGGCTGGTCTCAAACTCCTGACCTCAGGTGATCCGCCCACCTCGGCCGTGGGATTACAGGCATGAGCCACCACACCCAGCCCGGATAAACAAGTTTTATATTTTGTTATCCTTTAAGTTAGTTTTTTGGCACAAAGAATATATAATGTTCCTGGCCGAGAGTTAATTTCCTTTCATTAGTAAAGGAAGATAGTGCTTTTATAGGACATTAGTAATATACTAATCTTTTTTTTTTTGTAGGATCAAAAGAAAAAGTAGTTTAGCCCTTCCATCCTTAGAGAATTCTTTTGAAGTTTCCATGTCTTTAAACTTCTGCTTCTTTCTTTTCTTGGTGTGTCAGTATAGTACACAATTTAATTTGACATATGTTAGATTTGTTTTCATGCAGTGGAATAATTTTTTCTTTCAAGGAGCTTCCAAATGAACAGTATACCTTGTCTGCAGGCAGACAATAGAATGTGTTAGCTCACTGGCTTTATCCCTTTGTAGGCTGGAAGTGTCGGTTCCAGATTAATTTATTACTGCCATGATTATAATGGAGGATACATTTTTCTATAAAAATACTCTAATCAGTGTACTATTTCAAATAGATTGCAATCTTTTTTTTTTTTAATTTAAAACATTTTAAAATTTTATTGAGATAAGGTCTCACTGTGTTGCCCAGGCTAGAATGCAGTGGCGTGATCTTGGCTCATTGCAACCTCTGCCTCCCAGGCTCAAGTGATCCTCCCACCTCAGCCTCCTGAGCAGCTGGGACCACAGGTGCTTGCTACTATGCCTGGCTAATTTTTTGCATTTTTGTAGAGATGGGGTTTCACTCTGTTGCCCAGGCTGGTCTCGAACTCCTGAACTCAAGTGACCCACCAGCCTTGGCCTCTTAAAGTGCTGGGATTACAGGCGTGAGCCATTACACCTAGCAGTTGCAGTCTGAAGTGTCAGAATTTTAATTCTAGTAATACTCCTAACTGCAATTTTTTGTTCTAATAAAATGCTGTGTAAAAATAAGTAATGTTAACTGGTTTTCATGAGGTAGTATCAGAGCTAAAAATAGCGGTGGGCACAGTGGTATCCCAGCTCCTTGGGAGACTGAGGTGGGATGATTGCTTGAGCCCACAAAATTAGGGCCAGCCTGGGCAACCCCGTCTCTAATAAGAAATCAAAAAATAGGCCAGGTGTGCTGGCTCATACTTGTAATCCCAGCACTTTGGGAGGCTGAGGCAGGTGGATCACCTGAGGTCAGGAGTTTGAGATCAGCCTGGCTGACATGGTGAAACCCTGTCTCTACTAAAAATATAAAAATTGGCCAGGCGTGGCGTGCACCTGTGTTCCCAGCTACTGGGGAGGCTGAGGCAGGAGAATTGCTTGAATCCAGGAGATGGAGGTTGCAGTGAGGTGAGATCGTGGCACTGCACTCCAACCTGGGTGACAGAGTGAGACTCCATCCCCAAAAAGAAAGACAGACAGAGAGAAAGAGAGAGAGAGAAGCTAAAATATTTCAAAACCTATTACAGAGTATTGAACTATTGAGTGCAGAGTTCTGTCTAGCTCCACTACTACCTAATTATCTGACCATGGCCCTAGCTTTTCTGGATTTCATTTTTCATTTGTAAAACCAAGAAGTTGGATTAAGGAGACCTACTCTAATAGTCTTTTAAGGCTAGAAAAAGAAAAATGTTTTTTCCATGTTGGAATATTTAAATAGATAAAATCAGTCTGGTGTTAGCCTTTTTTGGGCGACATTTATTCTTATATAATTTCAAATAAGAATAACAAAGGAATTCCTTTATACCTTCTATGCAGTTTCAGCGGTTTTTAACATTTTACTCCCTTTGCTTTATTATTCTGTCTCCCTCTATATGTGTATGTATAAATGGATTTTTTTCTTTTTCTGAATCATTTAGGAATAAATTGGAAGCATTGTGCTCCGTTACCACAAAACATTTACATCTATATTAGGCAAGAACAGGGGCAATCTCTCATTTAACCATAGTACATTAATCAGAATTAAGAAATGGTTTTGTTTTGTTTGAGAGAGAGTCTCACTCTGTTGCTCAGGCGGGAGTGCAATAGTGGGATCATGGCTCACTGTAGTCTTGACCTCCCGGGCTCAAGCAATTCTCCCACCTCAGCCTCCTTAGTAGCTGGGACCACATGCATATGCTACCCTGCCTGGCTAATTTTTAAAATTTATTTTGTAGAGATAAGGTCTCGCCATGTTGCCCAGGTTGGTCTCAAACTCCTAGACTCAAGCAGTCCTCCTGCTTTGGTCTCCCAAAGTGCTGGGTTTACAGGTATGAGCCACTATGCCCAGCCTAAAGTTCGGAAATTTAACTTTGATATAATATTACTATCTAATCCAGAATCCATATTAAAATTGTCCATTTTCCCTAGAATCTACAGAAAGTAGTTTGAGAAATGGTAAGTTATAGTACTGTGAAAAACAACCCTATATAACTACAGTTTGATATTTGTTTACAGTTAATTTTAGGTAAAATTTGCATATAGTGAAATGCATAAATTTTATGTGTATAATTCAATGAGTTCTGTAAAATGCTTATACCCATATAACCCAAGCCCTGTCACTATATAGAACATTTTTGTCACTCGAGCAAGTTCCCTCAGTGCCACTTCTTAGTCAGGTATCACTCTACCTACCTTTGGTTAAACACTTTTCTTATTTTTTTCTGATTAGTTTGCCTCTTCTGAAACTTCATATAAATAGAATTTTTTTTTTTTTTTGAGACAGAGTCTTGCTCTGTCATCCAGGCTGGAGTGCAGTTGCACAATCTTGGCTCACTGCAACCTTCACTTCCTGGGTTCAAGCAGTTGTCCTGCCTCAGCCTCTCAAGTAGCTGGGATTACAGGCACCCGACACCATGGCTGGCTAATTTTTGTATTTTCAGTAGAGATGATGTTTCACTGTGTTGGCCGGGCTGGTCTCGAACTCCTGACCTCAGGTGATCCGTCAGCGTCGGCCTCAGCCTCCCAAAGTGCTGGGATTACAGGTGTGAGCCGCCGTGCCCAGCCCAAAACTTCATATAAATAGAATTATACACTCTCTTGTGTGTGACTTCTTTTGGTCAACATAATGTATGTTAGGTTTATTCATATTGTTGTATGTATGAATACTTTATTATTTTTATTGTTGACTAGTATTCCACTTTAGGAACATACAGTTGTGCATTATCCTGTTGATGGACATTTGAATTGTTTCTTGTTTAGTTCTATTTTTGAGTAAAGTTGTTTTGAACATTCTTGCACAAAACTTTTGTAGGTGTTTATTTTCATTTCTCTTAGATAAGGTAAATACCTAAGAAAGAAATTTGCTGTGCCATTGAGTAGGTATATGTGAACCTTTAAGAAACTGCCAACCTTGCCAGGCGCGGTGGCTCACGCCTGTAATCCCAGCACTTTGGGAGGCCGAGGCGGGTGGATCACAAGGTCAGGAGATCGAGACCATCCTGGCTAAGACGGTGAAACCCCGTCTCTGCTAAAAATACAAAAAATTAGCCGGGCAAGGTGGCAGACACCTGTAGTCCCAGCTACTCGGGAGGCTGAGACAGGAGAATGGCGTGAACCTGGGAGGCAGAGCTTGCAGTGAGCCGAGATCGTGCCACTGCACTCCAGCCTGGGTGATGAGCAAGACTCCATCTCAAAAACAAAAACAAAAACAAAAAAAAAAGAAACTGCCAACCTTTTCCCTAAATAGTTGTACCATTTAAAAATCTCATCAGCAATGTTTGAGAGTACAGCTTGCACTAAACACCCTTCTAAACATTTGGTATTACCAGTCACTTTTATTTTACACATTCTATTATGTACCTCTTTGTGGTTTTAATTTGCATTTTCCTGATAACTAATAATGTTGAGCACTTTTTCATGTGCTTATTGGCCATTTATCTGTCTTCCTTTGTGATGTATCTGTTAAAATATTTTGCCCATGTCTTTTTGAAATGGAGTCTCACTGTGTCGCCCAGGCTGGAGTGCAGTGGCATGATTTTGGCTCACTGCAACCTCTGCCTCCCGGGTTCAAGCAATTCTCCTTCCTCAGCCTCCCAAGTAGCTGGGATTACAGTCTTGCATCCCCATGCCCAGCTGATTTTTGTAATTTTAGTAGAGATGAGGTTTCGCCATGTTGGCCAGGCTGGTCTCAAACTCCTGACCTCAGGTGGTCCTCCTGCCTTGGCCTCCCAAAGTGCTGGGATTACACGTGTGAGCCACCATGCCCAGCCCCTTGTCTTAAATTTTAAAATAAACTTTAATTCGTGGATTCTTTCTTCTGCCAGCCCAGATCTACTGTTGAGTCCCTCTATGGCAGTTTTCATTTTGTTTTTTGTCCTTGTCAACTCTAGTGGTCAGTCAGTGATTCGTCAGAGGTTGTACCTAAGCCTTTTAATTTAAGCCAGTGATGTTTTCACCTTTTACTGTTGAATCTGTGTTTGTGGTTTGGAGACTACTTTCATGGTTGAGGGGGAGCTGATAAATTTGTACTGTGTTCAGCCAAAGAGTAGAGGCTCAGATGTTCTTTCTCTGTCTCAGAAGGCTCAGCTTTGGGCATGAGAACAGTCTTCTGGAACACCAGGAAGACTATGCTCTTAGCAGGTCTCTTTCCTTCACTGATTTCTCCATTGAATTTTTAACTGGTCTGTCTCTATTGGTGTCACAGCAAGTTGTTAGTCACCACTGATTGGTAGCTGCTGGCTCTGTTGTTTTTGACAGTGCCCAGGGCATAAATTGCTCTATAGTCTTGATCCAAATAAAGTTGGACACCTCGGCAGGGGCAAGGTACTGCCAGTCTTTGATAATCCTTTCCTGGAAACAATCTCTGTGCTATGAAGCAGGAGGTAGAGAGGGTGGTGGTGGTAATGGGGGCCTGTTATTCACTGGCTATCCTATCTGGGTCCTCCCTAAATAGCAGAAGCTTAGGGTTGGGGAGTTAGGAGCTGATACTGCGGCTCACTTTGCATCTTCATCAGCACAAAGCCTTGTGAGATGCAATCTCTGGATGTTCACTGGTTGCAAACATACAAACCTGGAATAGCTCTAGGAAACTGGGAGTAGTGGGAACTACCACTGAGCTGCTGAACCCAGTGGAACAACTCTTCTGCAACACAGAGCCGTGGGGAATAGCGTAAGCTGTCATTAGCTGTTACGCTTTGATCTTCCCTACGGAGTAGCATTTAGGAGTCAGGGAAAGGTTGCCGCTTTCAGGCTGCCCTGAAGGCTCTTGCGTAGCCCTTCCACACACACAGCTGTGGAGGGTGGGGCCTTCTTCCTACTGTCCTTACTGAATTCCATAGATTAGGCTTGTCTTAAGCTTTTTAATCAATCTCCAGAGACTTTGAATGATTGTCTTTGGTAATTTTGACTAGTTTAATAGATGTTTCTCTAGAAAAGACGTTTTACCTAACTCCTCACACTACCATTCCCAATACAGTTGACGCTTGAACACACAGGTTTGAACTGTGGAGGTTTACTTATTTGTAGATTCTTTCTTTCTTTTTTTTTTTGAGACAGAATTTCACTCTTGTTGCCCAGGTTAGAGTGCAATGGCACAATCTCGACTCACTGCAACCTCTGCCTCCCAGGTTCAGGTGATTCTCCTGCCTCAGCCTCCCAAGTAGCTGAGATTACAGATATGCACCACCATGCCCGGCTAATTTTGTCTTTTTAGTAGAGATGCGGTTTCTCCATGTTGGTCAGGCTGGTCTCGAACTTCCAACCTCAGGTGATCCTCCTGCCTTGGCCTCCCAAAGTGCTGGGATTACAAGTGTGAGGCACGTGCCCGGCCAGTTTTTTCAATAAATATATTGGAAAAGTTTTCAGAGATTTGTGACACTTTGAAAAAACTCACAGATGAACTCCATAGCCTGGAAATATCAAAAAAAATTAGGAAAACATATGTCATGAAAACATAAAATATGTGTAGGAAATGCTGCGGGATAATTAAGGAATCAGAGAGACTGAGGGGTTGAGGAGGAATTACTTAATTATTTAGGTGCACCGACTCAGTTGGATTAACATCCAAAGGACTGAGCCCTGAACAAAGAGTCGAGCTACCTTTTAAGCATTTCGTGGGGTGGTGGGGAGATCTGTGCAGGGGGAGGCATATTACAGAAGCGAGAAACAAAGACAGTTTATTTAATTAAGACATGCATTACTTTATTTCTTACTTTTCAAGGAACAACATGTTTTACGACTTGAGATTATCTGTCTAGTGACCTTACAGCTGCACAGGTGGAGAAACGGAGTCTTCACAATGCCTGGAAATAGGAGAGATAAGGCTCACTAGCCACAGAGAGAAAACAGTCAGTTAATTTTAAAGGACTCCAGTTCTTTCTCTTCCTCAGGGGGAAGTAGGTTTTCTTACATACAGCTGAGTTTTTGCTTATAGTCTTTAATTTCTTTTAATTCCTGTTCCATTACTAGTCTATTTTATAATTTACTACCATAAAATATATACAAATCTATTATAAAAAGTTAAAATTTATCAAAAATGCATGCAAACACAGACTGCATGGTGCCATGATTCTAGGGATTCCAGGAGGCACTGACTCATAGGTAGGCTTGCCTCCTAGTGTTGAGAGCCAGGATGGGGTCGATGCTGGAGTCTAGTGCAGTTTGATTTTTGGCATGATATCTTCTGGGGGATGGCAGTTAGGTGCTTGAAATGATATATTTTGGGTTAAAAATTAGTATCCCTGGCTGGCGTGTTGGCTCAAGCCTGTAATCCCAGCACTCTGGGAGGCTGGGGTGGGTGAATCACCTGAGGTCAGGAGTTCAAGGCCAACCTGGCCAACATTGTGAAACCCCATCTCTACTAAAAAATTTAAAAATTATTTGGGTGTGGTGGTGTGGGCCTGTAGTCCCAGCTGCTTGGGAGGCTGAGACAGGAGAGTTGCTTGAACTTGGGAGGTGGATGTTGCAGTGAGCCAAGATTGCACCACTGCACTCCAGCCTGGGCAACATAGACTCTGTCTCAAAAAAACAAAACAAAACAAACAAACAAACAAAAATCAAAAAACAAAATTAGTATACCTGAGCAGTTCAAGAAATGGAGATTAATAATCACTTATATATTTTCCTTACCAGGGTCATTTGTATGGTCTGAGATAAATCATATATTTTTTTTTTGTTTCTAGCTGCTTCATTCAGTTGTTACCTAGGTAACAGTTGGAAGATACTTAAAACATGAGATAGAAGACTTTATACCTTCATCAGTGTTTTCTTTAATCAAATTGCTTTCCTCCTGGTAACAGGAACTGCTGCTTTGCAGATTCACATTGTATTCTATAGTAAGTGCTGCTCCCTGAAATCAGGCAACATTGTGCCTCTGCTAAATCTAGCTGTGATAAGTATAGGGAATAGGAATTGTGGTGTGACGTGTTAGATTGAAGGAAGGATCCCTATGCAGTTTTGAAAAAATGGGACTCTGAAAGATTAGCCCTGGATAAAGTGCTATATGGGGAATTTGGGCAATCAGAGAGCACATCAGTCCTGAATGGGGTCAGGGGAAGTGGTATCAAAGTCAGTAACAGATAAATCTCAAAAACATAATGTTGAGCAAGAGAAAACAGACATATCAAGTACGTATTGTATGATTCATTTATACAAAGGTTAAAAATGGGCAAAATCCATCTGTAGGATGAGAAGTCAGGATATAGTTACTCTTGTGGAAGGGAATGGGTAGTTACTCGAAGGAGGGCATAAAGGGGGGCTGTTGAGATGCTGGTGATACTGTTTGTTGATCTGGGTACATTGGTATGTTATGTTTGTGAATATTAATTGAGCTACACACTTACATCCTGTGTAATTTTCTGTATGCATGTTATACTTCAATATTACATTAAAAAAGAAAATGTTCATAGTAGGTCAGTTCTGCATATATGGAGATCATGTCTAATTGCCCACAATTGGGAATTGGATAAATAAGAACTGGTTAAATTGTGTTATGTTCCCCATACTCCTGGGCAATGCCGTATCTTTTTTTTTTCTTTAGACAAGGTTTCACTCTGTTACCCAGGCCAAAGTGCAGTGATGTGATCACAGCTCACTGTAGCCTCAACCTCCTAGGCTCAAGTGATCCTCCCACCTCAGCCTCCTGAGTAGCTGGGACTACAGGCATGCATCACCATTCCTGGCTTTTTTTTGTAGTTTTTGTAGAGACAGGATCTTGCTTTGTTGCCTAGACTTGTCTTGAACTCCTGGGCTCAATTGATCCACTTGCCTTGGCCTTTCAAATTGCTGGGATTACAGGCGTGAGCTACCACACCTGACCCTATATTGCTATTTTTGAGAATGAATAATTCTATATGTACTGATATGGAGCTGTTATTAAATGAATAAACATTTTCAGATTATATATTCCATTTATAGAAAAATGAAACACTATGTACATATGCTTGTATATACATAGAAATTACCTGGAAGGACACACACTAAATAATAAACAGTAGTTAGCCTTGAAGATTGTTTTATGGGTAGTGTGACTGGGGAACATTGAACTTTCACATAATTTTTTTTATACCATTACATTTCTTTTTTTTAACTGTAAGCATGGATTACTCTTATAACAAAACTAATTTAAAAAGTAAATTACAAATACTATTTTAAAAAGACAAATAGATTGGGAGAAATAATGTTGTTATTCAGGTAAAATCTCCAAAGTGATATTAGAAGAAAAAAAGGAATTGTGGGAGAAATTAGAGCTTCCCAAGAGGAGTTAAGAAGAGTTAATATAGTTCCACCTTACTTCACCCCAGAGGATGAGGCAGATTTTAATAAGTTTTTGAAAACAAAGTGATTGTAGGCACTTACTGTAAAGTATAACTGAATTGCCTGTCCAATTCTTTTAGTTGATCCAGAGTACCAGAAGGAAGCAGAACAGAGACATCGAGAATTGGCAGCTAAAGCTGGAGGATTTAATGACTTTGCAACTTTAGCTGTCATCTTTGAACAATGCAAATCAAGGTATGTAAGGTAGTCCTTTGTCCTGGAAAATGTCAGTTTGATGTATGGTTCCAGTACGTACTTACATGGCTTGTGACACTAAAGTTCAGTGAAGATGATACTGACTTCAAGGTATTTTGAATTTCAGTGAAGTTATCTATGTCAGGTGACTGTTGCTTAGTAGGCATTTATTATATAATATTGATTCTCCTCTTTTCTCCTCAAACCTTTCCTGAAAATGACCTTATAGAATTTTGCTTCTATATAGGTAGCCTACATTAAAAAATGATTGAATATTTGTTATTGCATATATAAGTAAAGAAATTCATTTACAAATTATTTTTTAATTTAGTCAGGGGCACCCTCATTAATTTAATTATTTTTTTCAAATTTCCTAAAATTTTTTTTAGTACTTGGACAGGTCTCCTGAAGGAACTGACAGTTGTTTATGGGTTTCCACTTTTGTAATAGAAATGAGAATTTTAGATTGTCTTTTACTTAGGGAAGATATTTTAAAGATACCAGTTTTTTGTTTTGCAGTGGAGCTCCAGCTTCATGGTGCCAAAAACACTGGATTCATTGGAGGTGCTTATTTTCTGCATTTCGTGTGGAAGCTCAACTTCGAGAACTAATCAGGAAGCTTAAACAGGTGATTGCTGTAATTTTTTTTTCTTGAGTAGCATTTTGGACCTAAATATTTCATATTGAATTTTCACTGATGTACATTAGCACCCTTTCTATTCTACCACCCTTCCTTTCTGTTTGTTTCTATGTACAGCCATCTCCCTGACCCCATGAAAGATTCCTAGTAGTAATAAAAGAGTTGTATGTGCAGAAATGAAGATATTTAAAAATTGCTTTCCTGATGTATAATTGACGTGCAATAACCTACACATATTTAAGGTATACACTTTGATGAGTTTTGATATTTGCATGTAACAGTTATCAAGATAATGGGACATATCCATCATCTCCCAGTTTTCTCATTCCCCCGCATTTTTTTTTTTTTGAGGTGGAATCTCAGTCTGTCACCCAGGCTGAAGTGTAGTGGCATGATCTCGGCTCACTGCAATCTCCGCCTCCTAGGTTTAAGCAATTCTTCTGCCTCAGCCTCCCAAGTAGCTGGGATTACAGGCTTGCATCACCATGCCCAGCTAATTTTTGTAGTTTTAGTAGAGACGGGGTTTTGCCATGTTGGCCAGGCTGATCTCAACGAACTCCTGACCTCAAGTGATCCACCTTGCCTTGGCCTCCCAAAGTGCTGAGGTTATGGGCATAAGCCACTGCACCTGGCCTCATTCCCTTTCATAATCCATTGTCTCACCTAGCAGGCCCTCCTGCCTCACCTACTCAGGTAACCACTGATCTGCTTTCTGTCATTATACAGTAAGTCCTCACTTAATGTCATCAGTAGTTTCTTGGAAACTGTGACTTTAAGCAAAATGATATACAGCAGGCCCTAGAAAAATACTGGTTTATTCACCATTAACACTGATGAGAAAAAAAAAAATCTTTAAAGTTTTGCTTAACTTTGCAGTTTTTAAGAACTTATTGACATTGAGGACTTACTGTATATAAGTTTGCATTTACTAGCATCTTACATAAATGGAATCAAACAGTATATGCTCTTTTTTTGTCTGGCATCTTTTACTCATGATTATTAGTTTTTCAATTTACATATCTTATTTTGGTAAAATATTTAATATAAAATTTACCTCTACTGGGCATTGGTGATTCACCCCTGTAATGCCAATGCTTTGGGAGGCCAAAGTGGGAGGACCACTTGAGGCCAGGAGTTCAAGACCAGCCTGAGAAACAGTGAGACCCTATCTCTACAAAAAATTAAAATAATTAGCTGGTTGTGTTGGCACACACCTGTAGTGTTGGCTACTCAGGAGGCTGAGGCAGAAGGATCACTTGAGCCCAGGGGTTCGAGGTTGCAGTGAGGTATCATGCCACCACACTCTAGCCTGGGCAACAGAGCAACACCCTGTCTCAAAAAAAAATTTTTTTTACTGTTTTTATGTGTACAGGTCAGTGTACACTTAAAACATTCACAATGTTATACAACCCTTACCACTTCTCCATCTCCAGAACTTTTTTTATCATCCCATACTATAATAAACTCCATAACCATTCAACAATAACTCCCCATTCCCGACAGGGCATGGTAGCTCACGCCTATAATTCTAGCACTTTGGGAAGCCAAGGTGGGGGGATCACTTGAGCCCAGCAAGTTTGAGACCAGCCTGGGCAACACAGCGAGACCTTGTCTCTACTAAAAAAAAAAAAAATTAGCCAGGGGTTGTGTCACACACCTGTAGTCTCAGCTACTCAGTAGGCTGCGGTAGAGGATTGCTTGAGCCTGGGAGATCCAGGCTACAGTGAGCTGTGATCACAGAACTTCACTCCGGCTTGGGTGACGGAGTAATACCTTGACTCAAAACAAAAATAAAAAAACCTACCCATTATCTTCTTTCTCCAACCTCTGGAAACCACTGTTATACTTTCTCTGTTTTGCTGCGAATGTTTTCTGTTTGCCTGGTCTTCAAGTTCATTAATCTTTTCTCCTGCAGTGTCTAGTCTAATCTGCCATTAATCCCATCAGGTATATTTGTCATCTCAGGTGTTGTATTTTCATCTCCACATGTTGGATTTCAGTCTTTAAATTTTTACATTTTATTTTTCAGGTCTCTACTCTTTGAACATACGTAATCCAGCTATACAGAAAATTATAATAAAATATAATTAAATCTGTGTCAGTTCTAGGTTGATTTTGATTGATGTTCTCATTATAGATTGTGTTTTTTTGCTTTACATCATACCTGATAATTTTTCAGCGGATGCCAAACATTGTGAATTTCACCTTGTTGGGTGCTGGGTATTTTTGTGTTCTAGTTACTTGGAAATGGGCTTTGGTCTTTCTTTTTGGGTCTTGCTTGCATGATTTGTTAGGTGGAATCAGAGCAGTGCTCAGTGCAGGGCTAGTTATTCCCCTCTACTGAGGCAAGGCCCATCTGAGTACTCTTCCTAACATCACATGAATTATTGTGGTGTAGTATTTTCATGTGGCTTATAGGAATAGGCACCATTACTAGCCCTGTGAAAACACCATGCTCTTACTTCTTATCCTTTTAAGCGGTTCTTTTCTTGGGCTGGTAGTTTCCTCACTTTCATGTGTTAATCACTATTCAGCTCAACACTTGAGGAGGACGGTCTGCATCTCTCTGGAATTGTGTCTTTGTGCACTTCTCTTCTTTCCTGAACTCTTGGTCTGTGAATTCTAGCCATGTTGGTCTTCCTGGACTCCCAGCTTTGTCTCCCTAACCCAGGAAGTTCTCTGAGTTCCATTTGGGCTTCACTTCCCTGTGTCTTAGTCTGCAGTCTTTCTTAAGGCTGAAGTTGGGGCAGTTGTTGGGCGTACTGCATTTATTTCCTGTCTCTGTCCTTTATTGCCTGATACTATAGTGTTTTGGAAATCATTATTTCATATATTTTGTCCATTTTTTTTGTTTTAGGTGGAAGGGTAAATCTGGTCTCTCTTAATCTATGTTGGCCAGAAACAGAGGTCTTTAGAAATGGGGGTTTTTCAAAATAAAAGATTATTTCAAATTGTACTATGAGATTTACCACTCTGTATATTCTTTTTACAGCAAAGTGATTTCCCTAGAGAGACCTTTGAAGGCCCTAAACATGAAGTACTACGAAGGTGTCTTTGTGCAGGCTATTTCAAAAATGTAGCTCGAAGGTAAGCAATAAGGACTTGAGAGATGGATCAAGATATAATACTGTATTTGACTAACTATAATATTGGACTATTTAATATTAAACATTGAATATTTGATTTAAGCTCTGTGATGATTATGATGTGAATTACAATGACCAGGGACAGCTACAGTGGCTCAGAATGTGGTATTAGAGCTCAAGTAGGGTAGGAGGGGTATGTTTGTAGGGTGGCTGTCCAGCATGGGTTATCTTCACTTAAGGTAAGTAACAAGAGTTTTCTTACAGAGGGCTGGCCCTGTGTATAGTGTGAAAGCCAAGTAGGTTGAGCGTAGCATCCCTGAGGAAGGGTAGCTTGGCATGGAGTGTTAGGGCTTGAGCAAGGGTGGGGAGGGGTTATTTGGTTTGGGGCATCAGTCTGAGTATAGTGAGGAAGGCATCTTTATAGATAAAGGGGTAACAGTGATGGTGATGGAGATTCATTAAATACAGAGGAAGTGATCACATAACTCTGTAAGTGATAATGGTGAAGTGAGTTAGAAATACCGAAAGTGAGAAACTAGGAATGATCTCTGTGCTGTTGGATTGAAATTTCAGAGTATCATTATGAAGTTACGCATTTCATTATAGATGGATGCATGGATGGACACTGGAATAAAAATAGATGTTAGTGGGTATATATATGTGTATTTGTATGTATGTAAATATTTATACGTATATATGCCCTAGCTCTGAGATAATAACAATGAATAGACGTAGTGCCCAGATCTTGACTTGGGACATCCATCTGCCACTTAAAGGAATCAGGGGTCTTTGGAGAAATAGGGCTGGGGAAATCCAAGATGAGCCCAGAACATCTTATTTTGCCAGCAAGTAAAGAAGTGATTACCAAAGGTTGAGGCTATGTCAGAAGAACATAGGAGCCAGCATGAAGAGGCCCCAAGTGATCAAATATGAGACATTTTAAGCATCAAAATAAGTAATGATAATAGTGGATTATTATGCACTTAATAAAATGTGAAATCATATTTCTATCGTGGTATAAATAAAGGCGTAAAAGTTTAATGAGAAATGGAATTGTTTACAAGCACCTCTCCATAAAATTTTTGTTAATTACAAAAGCAAAAAGTAACTTTACAGTGGAGAATCCTGGCATATGCTACCTAAATCAAGCAATCAAAGTGAACATAATGAAGTAAATCAAAATCATGTTCTTCCTGATAGGATACAATGAGAAAAACACAGCATTATATCTGTGATATTCCTGCTAAAGATGCATAACCTGAATCTAATCATCCTGAAACAGACAAACTCAAATTGAGTGACATACCACACAGTAACTAGCCTTGACATCTTTAAGGGTGCCAAGATCATGAAAGTCAAAGACTGAGGAAGTATTCCAGAATGAAGGAGACCAAAGGAAAATGAAAAATAAAGGCAATGTATGCTTCTGAATTACATCCTTTTGCTATAAAGGATATTAAGACATTCGGGGAAATGCCAGTGGGGTCTGAGGATTAGATGTTAGTAATGTATCAGTGTTAATTTTGTGGTTTTGATGGTTATAATCATGTCAGAATGTTCTTGATTGTTGATTGTAGGAAGTGCACACTCAAGTATTTGGGGATGATGGGGTATTAGGTTGGCAGCTTACTGTCAAATGATTCGGGTAAAAAATATTTTTTTGGTCGGGCACGGTGGCTCACGCCTATAATCTCAGCACTTTGGGAGGCCGAGGTGGCTGGATCACAAGGTCAGGAGATTGAGACCACCCTGGCTAACATGGTGAAACCTCATCTCCACTAAAAATACAAAAAAAATTAGCTGGGCATGGTAGGCGGGCGCCTGTATTCCCAGCTCCTCGGGAGGCTGAGGCTGGATAATGGGGTGAACCCGGGAGGTAGAGCTTGCAGTGAGCCCAGATCGTGCTGTTGTACTCCAGCCTGGGCAACAGAGCGAGACTCCGCCTCAAAAAAAAAAAAAAAGGGGTTTTTTACTTGCAACTTTTCTGTAAATTCCGATTGTTTTGCACTTTTAAAAATATGGTATGTCTTGGTTACCCGCTGTATGCCAAACACTGGGCAGGTACTAAAAATAGAAAGGTAGAGTAACATAAGTCCTTACATCATTCTTGATGATACCTGAATCTAATGGATTCAGGAGGGTACAGATATGTAAGTGAATAATTACAATGCAGTCTGATCTGGGTTATACTATGAGTACATACAAAGTACTATAGGAAATAAATTATGACGAACTAAGGTTATTATTTTGACAAGTTTTTTGGAATGATAGGGAAATGTAGAAGAAAATAAGGGCATGAATTAGAAAAATGATAGATTAACTAATTGTCAAGTTTTAGAGTAGTGAAAAATCATCCCTTTAAAAAGAGATGCAGCATAATATAACATAAACCATATTTAAGTCAGAAGAACCGTTTAGGACTTGGTTTTACCATGCGTTAGCGCTGGTGATCTTGAGAAGTCTAGCTAATTTATTTGAGTTTCAGTTTTGACCTTTTAATAAAGTTCCTGGCTCTCAAAGCTCATGGATTATTGTTAATATTAATACTGATTCCTTATACCTAATTGTAGTGACTTATACCTAATTGTATGACTGTTTAACTTGTATAATTATTTAAGATGAATTGGTACAGAGGTTGTAGTGATAGTTGAATAAATGTAAGCCTCTGCTTATAATGCTGTTTGTAATAGAACATACTGTAATTGTTCATTGCTGAATGTAATGCTCCATTTACTTCATTCCGTTACTGTTGTAGTCTTTATCATTTTGTTTTTCTGTTTATAGATCTGTTGGGAGAACGTTTTGCACAATGGATGGGCGTGGAAGCCCAGTTCACATTCATCCTTCCTCAGCAGTAAGTAGTTCATTTTTAATAAAGGGAAGAAATTTGTAAAGTTGTAGAAATAAGTAATATACAAATGTCTTCTACTT
Source organism: Colobus angolensis palliatus (assembly GCF_000951035.1). Taxonomy (NCBI): domain Eukaryota; kingdom Metazoa; phylum Chordata; class Mammalia; order Primates; family Cercopithecidae; genus Colobus; species Colobus angolensis. The sequence goes on along the minus strand of NW_012117043.1, from coordinate 4,201,504 downwards.
TTCACTTTGGGGTTAAATTTACATATATCTATATTACATAGATCTATAGGGTATTGGTTGGCCCATGCCTCCTGATTGAAGAAGATAGGACTATATGGTTTGTCTAATGTGGAATAGGGCAGGTTATTGAGTTATCATCCTTAAAAGAAATGTTTTGTATAGCTTCATGAACAGGAAACCAAACTTGAATGGATCATTTTTCATGAGGTATTGGTTACCACCAAAGTCTACGCAAGAATTGTATGCCCAATCCGTTATGAATGGGTAAGAGACTTGTTACCCAAGTTGCATGAGTTTAATGCACATGATTTGAGCAGTGTGGCCCGACGTGAAGTGAGAGAAGATGCAAGAAGGAGATGGACAAATAAGGAAAATGTAAAGCAGCTAAAGGGTGAGTAAATCATTTGTTCTATTTTAAAGCACTATGCCATACTGCTTCCTAGTAGTACTTTACTATTTTTGTTTATAAACATGTTGTGACCAACCTGGGCAATGTGATGAGACCCCATCTCTATCAAAAAAAAAAAAAAGGAAAATTAGCCAGGCATGTTGGTGTGCACCTATAGTCCCAGTGACTTGGGAGGCTGAAGCAGGAAGATCGCTTGAACCCAGGAGTTTGAGGCTGCAGTGAACTGTCATTTCACCAGTGCACTCCAGCCTGGGGGTGACAGAGTGAGGCACTATCTCTAAAAAAAAATACATATATATATATGATTTGTGCATTATTTACTCAGAATTCCCTTTGTTTCCAAGGGGCTAATTTTGTATATCCAAGGGGCTTTTTCTATGAAATATTAGGACCCTGGTTGGGAGGCATAAATAGTTGTGGTACTGAAATAGGACAGAAAGTTTATCAGCTCACATATACAGAAAACTTTTTAGTAAAGTTTTTTGAGGTTGAATCATGAAGCATATTGTATTTTCTTTATTTGACATCACTGAAAAATAGAATGGTGAAGAGTTTTGCCCAAGAAATCATAGAAAAGTCTTTAGATATGTTAGCTACTAGGTGTTTTATTACAGTATTATAACACTGTGCCACATGCTTGAATTAGGGTCAGTTTTTCTGACTCATTGACCTTGGTGCTCTTAATTTTGTAACCATAGACTACTTGCTTTTGAAAAGGCAAAATTTAATTTTCTCTTTATTCTTTTTACTTTGTTAACATTGAAAAATCAGGGCTTCTCTTTCTCTTAACATTTCTAATACTGAATCTCAAAGCTAAGTTTTATTGGATTAATTTGTAATGTTTCCAGATGGAATATCAAAAGATGTCTTAAAGAAAATGCAAAGAAGAAATGATGACAAATCCATATCTGATGCACGGGCTCGTTTCCTTGAGAGAAAGCAACAGAGGACCCAGGACCACAGTGACACACGGAAGGAAACAGGCTAAAGTGGTGAATCCTCTAATTCAGGAAGTAGGAAAAGCAGCCAGGAAATGTGCTTCTACTTTGCCAGTTATTTCAGACAGCACTACCAAGAGGAAGTGGTCAGCACTTGTTATTGGCCTATGAACTAAAGCAAATCAAAGCTCATAAATCAAAGCTCATCAGTTTCCATAAATGCAATTGTCAAAGAAAAGATTGGGTTGCCATAGTCATAAGCAATGATACATGAAACCAATGAAAGACAGTACATGTAATATTTTCCTCGGTACAGTTTTGCTGGCCTTAACTGGTATCAAACTCTGTCATTGAGATGTTTTCAAAGAACATTGAGTTGTATTTAATCAGCGTGTACTCCATTTGCATTGAAGCATTAAAAATTATTTTCCTTAAAATCTCTTTAAGGCCTTCTTGTCGCTGTTAGAATAGTGCTATATTTCAGGTATGTGACCATTTCTTTCAGAAGGCTGAACATAAGAGGTTTCTACTCAGCAATACTTAGATGTCTAACCATTTAATTGCTACAGAGCTTTATAGATATTTAGAGTAAAGACTTAATCAGTTAGTAAATAAAATTGCCTATGGCAGGATTCTTTCTTGAATTAATATTAATCCTTAAATTGATTTTTCTGGGATTATACAAATTCCTTTTTATATCAAAGTATATTGTTTAAAACAGTAGCTATAGCCATTAACCAAAGGACAGATGATATATATATATATATATATACACACACATATAAGTTCTTTTTTAGCTGTACCTACGTACTTAAATCAGCACCATGTATGTAGGTGTGATAGTACTTTCAAACAGCCCCTCCACCTGGCCTACTCTGTTATTTCCACTTGCTTGGGAAGGGCCATTTAACTTCCATTATGCCAAACTTGGGATGGGATTTTCAAAGCAGGCAACACTATTTCATCGTGTTTCAAATTGGAACCTTGAGGCTAGTTAGTATCACACTCAGGCCACACTCAGCACTTGCCCACTCTTGTTTACTGCCTTGTATTCTAGTTATTTGTGTATTTGTCTCCCTCACTAGATTATACGCTCCTTGTGGGCAGGGACTGTCTTATTTTCATCTTTGTGTCTTTCATGCACCTAGCCTAGTGCTTTGCACATAGTAGTCACTCAATGTTTGTTAAATAAAGCTATTAGTGTCATTAAAATTCAAAAGACAGTATAATGTGTGTTTTTAGATATTTTGTGTAAAAGTTAAGAATCTAAATTTTTTATCAGTAACTCTTCTAGTTATTTCCTTTGGAATCTAGTTTTATGTTCAATAATAGAAACTTGAAATCTTTATCAAAAATCACAAGGACCCAAATTCATGTATTTGTCCCTAAAGTAAGGTGAGTGATGATGGTTTCTCCAAACCTTTCCAGTGTTTTAATTTGTTCATTTTTATTTTTAGTGCTCTAGACACTGTTATTAGCACATATTAATCATTTAGTTCTGTCAATCTCTCTTCTCAGGTGTATTGTATAAGGGCATTTCCTTAGATGTGGCGGGATTGTGTGTGGATTCTTGGAATGAAAGCTCTTCTAGTTTAGTAAATATTAAGCACACATTCTGAATCTACACATCACACTCAAATTATATCAGTTGTTTTGGTAATGTCCTTTATGGCATGTATCTGTAGTTCAAGATTTAGTCTAGGATCATGTATTGTATTTAGTCTCTTAATCTGGAAAAAGTCCTCAGTCCTTTTCTTTCATAACATTAACATTGTAAAATAATATAGGCTAGTTATTTTATAGAATGTTCTCAATTTGGGTTTCTCCAATGTTTCTTCATGGTTATGCATTTTTAACTAGAATACTGCATAAGTAGTAGTGCCATGGTATCACATCTGGAGGTACATGGCATTTTCCCCTTACTGGTGATACTAATTTTAATTACTTATTAGGGTGCTTTTTAAATTATATCAACCTGGTTATCCTTATAATTCATAAATAATGTGAGGGGGAGATACTTTTATTATATAAAATATATTGTTCCTTATAAAATATGACATTTTGGATTTACCATCAATTGATGATTCTTGCCTGAATCTATTTTATTCTTATGGCTGCAAAATGGTGATTTTTTTTTTTCTAATTCTTTTCTATATTTGTTGGTATTATATTGTAAGGAAGAGTTTTCCTTGAAGGATGAATGTCTGATGAACAGGTGGGTGCTAGGAAGAGCATGGGTCAAGACAGAGATTTATTTATAGAAAGCACAGGGGGTGTTTGAGATGGTGGCAAACAGTTGAGTTTACTTGGTGCATAGAATATACATAGGAGAGTAGGTGGCTGAAAATGTTGAGGTCAGATTATAGAAAGCTTTGAAAACCAATCTATGGAATTTGGAATTACTTTATGGATTTGTTAGAAGGGAAGGACATCATTACAGTTTTGTGATAACTGTGACAGTGTTATTGATAAAAAATTTCTGTATCTCAGTTTGCATTTAGAGGACTGTGAGAGTAGTAGTATCAAGGGAATGCTGGATCTAGTTAAGGCAAGAACGTGGAAGCAGCCTTGGAGGAAAGGTGGGTTTTATGGAGGAGTTTGTTCTTAAAAGAATGGGAATACACCTTCAAGTTACTAAATGAAACAAAACAAATAGAATCAAAGACAAATTTTTTTTTTTGAGATGGAGTTTTGCTCTTGTTGCTCAGGCTGGAGTGCAATGGCACGATCTCGGCTCACCACAACCTCGGCCTCCCAGGTTCAAGCAGTTCTCCTGCCTCAGCCTCCCAAGTAGCTGGGATTACAGGTGTATGCCACCACGCCTGGCTAATTTTTTTGTATTTTCAGTAGAGATGGGGTTTCACCAGGCTGGCCAGGCTGGTCTCGAACTCCTGATCTCGTGATCCACCCACCTCGGCCTCCCAAAGTGTTGGGATTACAGACATGAGCCACTGCGCGCAGCCGACAAATGTTATAATAGAAAAATGGGCAAAGGACATGGCTGGTCCCTTTATAAAAGGGGAAACAAGAAAGGCCAATAAATAAAAGAAGACAATGAACCTAACTTGTAATTAGGGAGGTGGCATTCATTTCCATCAGATTAGCAATAATTAATACTCCTGAATAGTGGTGGTGGTGAAGAATAAATTGCTCTTATTTAATTAATTTTTTCATACAGCTCTGTTGCCCAGGCTGGAGTACAGCATGATCATGACTCACTACTTCTTTGATCTCCTAGGCTCAAGCAGATGTCCCACCTTAGCCTCCTGAGTAGCTGAGAGTACAGGTGTGTGCCAACACACCTGACTAATTTTTTTTTTTTTTTTTGA
>NW_012117043.1:4194551-4195803 GCF_000951035.1 Colobus angolensis palliatus | reverse complement strand
CGGCCACTGCACTCCAGCCTGGGCGACAGAGCGAGACTCCGTCTCAAAAAAAAAAAAAATACAGCATTCATTACAATGTGAAATACACCATTGTTTCTAATAGAAAAAATCTGAAAACAGCACCTATATATATCTATATCAGGAGGGAAAAGGTTTAATAAATTGTGATATGTTCTTACTGTTGAATTCTACAGCAGTGAAAGTGATTTTTGAGGTTCTTGATGTGTACTCCTATTTAGCAGAACAGATGAACCAGTTCATATTCCAACCAGCAATATATGAAAATGCCAGTCTTACTACACCTCATACCTCAGTCTTCTAATTATTGACAAAAGGTGCCTCATTATTCTCTTAATTTATATATTTAGATATTTAATGCTTTTTCCAAATGTTCAAACTGTAGGGAATAATAAAATTATCTGATTTGAATTTGATAAGCCAGATAGTAAATATTTTAGGCTTTCTGGATGTGTAATTTCTGTTGCAGCTACTCTGATGTTGTAGTATGAAAGCAACAACAGACAGTACGTGAATGAATATCACTGTGTGATATTTATTGGAATAAAACTATGGAGAATGAAATTCAGATTTCACATGTCAGAAAATAAAGTCAGCCCCCTGTATCTGGGGGCTCAGTATCTGGGGTTCCACACCCACAGATTCAACCAACCACAGACTTCAAGTATTCCAAAGAAAATCCAATAAAAATAATACAATAATGAAAGATAATATAAAGAAAAAACAAGAGTATAACAACTATTTACATTGTATTAGATGTAAGTAATCTAGATGTGATGTAAAGTATGCAGATAAAGATGTGCGTATATGCAGATACTACCCATTTTATATGAGAAACTTGAGCATCAGCCAGATTTTGGTATCCTCAGGGGGAAGTCCTGGAACCAAACCCCAGCTGATACTAAGGGATGACTGGATTATTGTTGTGATTTCAGGTTTTTTTCCTCTGAGATGAAGTCTTACTCTGTCGCCCAGGCTGGAGTGCAGTGGCACGATCTCTGCTCACTGCAACCTCCGCCTCCCAGGTTCAAGTGATTCTCCTGCCTTAGCGTCCTGAGTAGCTGGGATTACAGGCGCATGCCACCACACCCAGCTAATTTTTGTATTTTTAGGGGAGATGGGGTTCCCCATGTTGGCCAGGCTGGTCTCGAACTTCTGATTTCAAGTGATCTGCCTGCCTTGGCCTCCCCAAGTGCTGGGATTACAGGTGTGAGCCACTGCACCTGGCCAATTT
>NW_012117043.1:4176623-4193661 GCF_000951035.1 Colobus angolensis palliatus | reverse complement strand
GGAGGCTGAGGCAGGAGAATGGCCTAAACCCGGGAGGCGGAGCTTGCAGTGAGCTGAGATCCGGCCACCGCACTCCAGCCCGGGTGACAGAGCAAGACTCCGCCTCAAAAAAAAAAAAAATATTAGCTGGGTGTGGTGGTGCATGCCTGTAAACCCAGCTACCCAGGAGGTTGGGGCAGGAGAATCGCTTGAACCCGGGGGGTGCAGAGGTTGTGGTGAGCTGAGATCGTACCACTGCGCTCCAACCTGGGTGACAGAGCAAGACTCTATCTCAAAAAAAAAAAAAAAAAGATTAGTCACATTCCTTGTCCAAATAAAATCCACATATTTTTCTCACCTATTATTACTTGGTTCTCAGCTAAAACATAGGAAATGAGATGAGTGAACCCAAAATACAGCCCAGCACCCTGTTTAGTGCGTTGTATATGGGAGGTAATTCTTTATAAATGATTGTTGTGCCAACTCCAGATGCAATTACTAACATAAAGTAGCCTAGGCTTCAAATTAAATGGGTGGTATAATCAATAAATGCTTTAATAGCTGGAGGAGTAAGGTAAATGGATTTTTTTTTTTTTTTTTTTGAGACGGAGCCTCACTGTTGCCCAAGCTGGAGTGCAGTGACGCCATCTTGGCTCACTGCAACCTCCGCCTCCCGGGTTCAAGCGATTCTCCTGGCTCAGCCTCTCGAGTAGCTGGGACTACAGGCGCCCGCCAACACACCCAGCTAATTTTTGTATTTTTAGTAGAGGTGGGGTTTCACCATGTTGGCCAGGATGGTCTTGAACTCCTGACCTCAAATGATCCACCACCACTTCGGCTTCCCAAAGTGCTGGGATTACAGGCGTGAGGCATGTGCCTTGCCGTTAAATGGATTTTAAGCTGAGTTTTTGAGGGAAGAGGAACACCTGGACTGAAACAAAACGGGAGACAGAATTTGTGTGGTTGGGGAAAGGAACCAGACGTAAACGATGGAAAAGTTGGTGTCACTTTGAGAAGGATTTTTTGAAAGGGGTTTGCAATGTCCAGTCTGTATCTTGGGTTAGCACTAATAGGTCAAATGGAGAATAATTTGAGTGTCACCCATTCCTACAGATAGAAAAATTTTTAAGTAGCTTGGGCTGGGATTTTCTTTTTATCATGTGCCATTGTGTACGTGTCTGCTACTTCATTTAGTTCCCTTTTTAAAAACTGAATTTTTACTACTTCTGTGCAAAGGTTAAACATTTTTTAAAATAAATTAATAATGGCATGTTTAAGCCTTCCTCAGTAATAAGTATAATCTTATCTCTACATCTGATCTGGTGGGTCAACTATATAGTAACTAAAATAGACTGTAATAGCTGTCTTCATCAGGTTAGTTTTTATTTTCACCATGCCTGTAGAATGCTTTATATTGTAGTCCCTTATTATCTGAGGTTTCATTTTCTGATGTTTCAGTTACCTGTGTTCAACTGTGTCCAAAAATAGGTGACTACGATATAATATTTTGAGAGAGACCACATTCACATAACTTTTATTATAGTACATTGTTATAATTGTCCTATTTTCATTGTTAACATCTTACTGTGCCTAGTTTATAAGTTAAACTTTATCATAGGTATATATGTATAGAAAAAACATAGTGTGTACTGTATGGGGTTCAGTATTAGCTGTGGCTTCAGGCATCCTCTGTAGAGGTCTTGGAATATATACCTTGTGAATAATGGAGGACTACATATTTGAGTGGTTGGTGGACTTAAACTAAGGAGACCTTTTCATGACTCTTGGTGCTAACAAGGTTGACTCACAAAAGAAAAACAATTTATATCAATAAATCTAAGGCAGGCTTATATGAATGCTGCATACTTTTCATCACTGCAGTGTTATGGAATGAAAAGTAGTTGTATGGGTTGATGATACTATACAACATTAAACTCATAGTTATTTGGAATATGAGCAACCAGGAAAAGAAAATAACCAGCTATTTGGTTTGCTTTACATAGTAATCTACTTTTAATAGTCATGACAGGATGAGGTATGGCATTTTAAAAACAAGTAATACCTAGTATATCCTAGGTTTGGTACATACTCAGATTAGGCTACATTTGCAGGAGTACTATACAACTGTTCACTTTGATGAATCTGAGGCCTTTGAGGTTCAGAACTGCTTTCCCTATATTAATTTTTTTTTCAAAAAAGCTTTACAAAAGGATGTAACATTTGAGTATTTAATTTTACATTGTAGGTACTGGAAAATATTTGTTGAAGAAATTAGATTATAATTCCTTAAAACTTTATTATTGAGGCCGGGCGCAGTGGTTTACGCCTGTAATCCCAGCACTTTGGGAGGCTGAGGCCGGTGGATCACGAGGTCAGGAGATCAAGACCATCCTGGCTAACACAGAAGTCCATCCTGGCTAACAGGGTGAAACCCCGTCTCTACTAAAAATACAAAAAAATTAGGCATGGTGGCGGGCGCCTGTAGTCCCATTTACTAGGGAGGCTGAGGCAGGAGAATGGTGTGAACCTGGGAGGCGGAGCTTACCGCGAGCCAAGATGGCGCCACTGCACTCCAGCCTGGGTGACAGAGCAAGACTCCGTCTCCAAAAAAAAAAAAAAAAAACTTGACCATTGAGTTAACCAAAACTTTCCCAGATCTCAGTTCTTAGCTATTCTGTTGTGAAGAAGTGAGAGGTTTACTACCATTAACAAAGCTGCAGATGTACACTGCTACTGGCAGAACTATCCCTAGAGAGTGGCAAAACTTTACACTTCCCAAGGGAACGTATCTGTGGGTCATGCTTTGCTTTGGACTGGAGACAGTAGTAACTCTAGGAGGTGAACACAGAACGTTCTACAGGTTTAGAAATAGAAAAAGAAACAGCCCTTAACAATTATTCCCGCACTCTCACCCTCATTGCCTCTTCATTCTATAGATGCTCTCAAGCTTCTTGTGACTTTTGTCCCAAGATGTTGTGACATGGCATCTGACTCCCTATTGATCAGCAGGGTTAAAATCCTCCTGGGTTTTTCTGTTCACAATGTTCTGTGAATTGCTATATTTAAACCAGGTTTTTTTTTTTTTTTTGGAGATGGAGTCTTGCTCTATTGCCCAGGCTGGAGTGCAGTGGCACACTGTAGAGTGGCAAATGAAGACATATTTATCTGATCCTCTGATATAAAACCCCCTATTAATAAACACCTTTCTTAAAAGTTCTATATAAAAGTATACTTACAATAGGAATGTTTCCTTTAACTTGTCTATAATTGAACGGGAAATAGGGGAGGCAGGGAGGTTCAAAAAACATAAATGGAAAGGGAAATGGAAGGCATCCAGAGACTTTTATTTATTTATTTATTTTTGAGACTGAGTCACCCAGGCTGGAGACTTTTGAGACTCTGTCACCCAGGCTGGAGTGCAATGGTATGATCTCAGCTCACTGCAACCTCCACCTCCCAGGTTCAAGTGATTCTCCTGCCTCAGCCTCCCAAGTAGCTAGGATGACAGGCAGGTGCCACTATGCCTGGCTAATTTTTGTATTTTTAGTAGAGATGGGGTTTCACCATGTTGGCCAGGCTGGTCTCAAACTCCTGACCTCAGGCGATCCGCCCGCCTCGGTCTCCCAAAGTGCTGAGATTGTAGGCTGAGCCACCGTGCCCTGCCTAAACCAATTTTTGTGAGATGGCTTTTTAAGGTAATAGCATGAACCACTTCATTCCTCTGCCAGGGTCTGATTCAACCCTTCAAAAACATGGGTGGACCCTATATAATGTGACTTGATTCCACATTAGATCCCCACAGAGCTAGTCTTGGCTTTTCACTTGGAACATGCCCAATGCTGATACAAAGTAAAGACTCACTATAGATCTTATTGCTATCCATGGTACATTATAAAACTTGTCTAAATATTTAAAGGTTTAAAACAAGCCTGAGCTGTGGATGTCAAGAGTATAAGTCAGGTATATTTCATAGTAAAATTAAAATGCCATTAAAATTTTGTTCTTGCGGGGCTGGGTGTGGTGGCTCATGTCTGTAATCCCAGCACTTTAGGAGGCTAAGTCAGGAGATTACCTCAAGTCAGGAGTTCAAGACCAGCCTACCCAACATGGTGAAACCCCAGTCTCTACAAAAAATACAAAAATAAGCCAGGTGTTGTTGCTGGTGCCTATAATCCCAGCTCCTCGGGAGGCTGAGGCAGGAGAATTGCTTGAACCTGGGAGGTGGCGGTTGCAGTGGGCCAAGATCACGCCATTGCACTACAGCCTGGGCGACAACAGCAAAACTCCGTCTTAAATAAATAAATAAATATTGTTCTTGCTTTGTAAATGCTGCTTTCATTTTTTCATTTTGGAGCGGGGAGCCTTGCCGATAGTCAGTGACTTGTACATTTGTTTACTGGCATTTGATAGGCTGCTCTTTATCTTGCATGAAAAGATAAAGACCTAGCCAGTCTAATCCTACTGGGATTCATATCAGTGGCCTCGGGGGGTTGAGATGCTTCAAAGCTGCTGTTTAAAGGGCAAAACTAAGTATCTTACTTGGATAATACTAAAGTATGTCCTTTATGGCTTTATTAGAATCTGAATTGTAAACATTTGGTACCATGGGTTAAAGTTCCGCTTTAAAATTAATTTCTGAGTATGTGAGATATGCCTTTTCTTTGTGACTTTGCAGTGCAGTGAATTCAGGCTGTTTTTAAAAGGTCAAGTTTTTAAAAGGCAGGGGCATTAGTGCCAGGGCTGCTTGAAGATGAACAGCTATGGAGAAATCCTACAGTGAAAGAGGTTGTTTGTTTGTTTGTTTTGAGGTGTCATTCTAGGATATATATATATATCTCCTAGTTGTTGGCATAACATTAAAATTAGTGACACAATACAGGTTTCTTGTATAGGTTTTGAGAAACTAGCAGTCCTCAAAACAACAGACCAAGCAATGTAGTTTTTGCTAATGGCACTTGCTGTGACTCATGATAGGGACCTACTGTTGATGAGCATTCCAACAAAAATAGCTTTAACTTCACCATTTATTAACATGGCTACCTTGTTAAAACATTTTCTGAAACCAAAAGCTAGGGTGATCATTTATAGCATTGTCTTATTAAAAGACTCTGTCATACTATATCATAGAAAAAAACATTCTGGGTGGTAGAATTTGCTTCCTGGTCTATTAGGTTATCTGTTCTCCCCTCTAACTTAAGGTAATGTCTGAAAACAGAGCCATTCAGGTATTGCTTAGGTAACTAAACCAGTGAAACTGCCTTTATACTGTTACCAAGAACAGCGGACTCCCATTACAAAAAAAAATCTTATTACCCTACTCAAATTATTCATCTTTAAAAAGGCATAGAGTTTTTTTTCTCTTGAAAATTTTTGGATTAATTTTAAGATCATTTCAAAATGATCCAGGATAACAATCTATTTTTCCTCTTCCTAAATTATTTCTCAAAACAATGTAATTTTCTGTGTGTGATGACCTAAGAGTCACTAACAACCTCAGCGCACTTTTTGGTTAGATACTCCACACCAAATAGCTAAAATCAACTGCTTTTGGGATTCTAAATGTACTTAAAGTTACAGGGTCTGTATGAAAATACCAGACACATTAATAAATTAAAATTTTTTTTTATTTAAAAAATAAAGCCCATTCATGATATGGCTCTTGTATCTCCAGATTCTGAGACTGAAAATGTAACTTGATCAAGCTATTAAATTACTGTAATAAAACAATTACTCCCTTAGAATTTTAATTTAGAATTTGTCTACTTCCAAAAAGGGTTTAAAGCAGTTACTATCAGACTGGCATTAGGTCATTTCAAATGTTGCGGAACACAGAGGATCTTCGTGTATTTAGCTTAACAATACAAAAAGATATTTTGCAAGTATAAATATTCACTCTTACAACATGGTGGTAAGACTTTTCTTTGCAGAACAATCTTTGCCCTGTTACCTGCCAGATTCTTCTCTCATGCTTAGTATGAGACAGTTAAGTAAAAGGGAAAAACACTAAAAGCAACTGATTGGCAAACTTCTTACCCTAACCCAAACTTAGCAAACAAAATTATTGTCTACCCAATAGGGTTTTATGTCCTTTAACTGAAAAGGGCACTAAAAATAATTATTGTGGACTTCAGATTTTCTCTTTCGGGGGAGGGTGGGGAATCACCTCTCTTACAAAGATAAAAGGCACAGAATTAAAGTCTTTCATCCTTTATTGGTGCGATTATGAAATATTATGGCTTATACTTTAGCAAGAAAGTACCGGGAAGGTTATTAATCGACAATGAATGCCGTTGATACCTTCATGCTCTTTGAAGACAGGATGCTCCGACTTTGAAGCGCTGCATTTCTACACTGCTAACCTACAGGAACCTATGTTGAGGTGGTCCCACGGAAATACACGACTAACAGTTCATCTCTTTCCTCCAGGAACCTTCAGGTTTTACCAAGCATCCTTACCCTAATTATCTAAATCTTTGAGACATAAATTATTTGATGTGGCTAAAAATCCTCCTGCTAGAATTTGAGTCCAATCCTTGTACGTTCTGATACTCGAATTCTTTAACGAAACTGATCACTGAGCTAGGCTGACACGTCCGCCAAAATGTCCGCAGAAACGTTGAGAAGCTGTCATAAGGCCAGCTTGAGAGACATCATAAATGGCCTTCGCTGTCCTTTGAGCTAATTATCTAACACCCGAAGAGAGTGCCGGTTCTAGTTAGAATCTGCGCGTCAGGTTCTCCAACCACCAGAAGGGCGTGTGCGAGGGCAGGGAGGATTTTAAACCCCGTTTCAGGCCCCCTCCCTAGGCTGTAGGAAACCACCCACTCTGAAGCCCGGCGGGGGAGAAGTGCTGCAGCCAGCTGCCGAGGGAGCGCTCTGCGGCGAGGCCGTTTCCCTGAGTCACGGAGAGGGCGGGAGGCTGCCCCCGTCTGCCCCCGCCACGTCCTCCTGTAAGGGGCTCAGTCGAAACAGGCAGGGGTCGCAGGGGAAGGAAGCGGCACCCATCATGCCTCAAGGTGGCCCAACAGCCACTTCACTCCCAGGAGACGCCGCATTTCCTTAAAACGCGCTCTCCATTCTGGCAGCAATCAGCCGACCCTTCCCCATCAATATCACGTGCACCTGGAAGTACGTGGGTGGGACCTAAAGCGCCCACGGAAGTGACGTCGGTCGCCCCGAGTCGCATGATGTGGCAAAATGCAAAAAAAAAAAAAGTGGGGGGAGAAAAAGAAGACTGGCGAAAGTGATGAGTCTAAAAAAGTAGTCCCTCCGGTTTCTCTGTTTCCCCCCGTGTGGCGTCAGAAGCGAGGCTCCGGGCGCACAGCGCCCGGAATTCCTGCGCCCGCCGCGCGCACCGCTCCGTGGAGGGGTACATAAGGCGGAGGGGGTGAGGCGACTGGGCGGAGTTCTGTCGCCGGGATCCTTCCGCTGGGCTCAGCCGTTTCCGGAGTCTGCGCTGCGCCCGGTTCCGCCATTGCGGCTCTCCTGGCCCCTGGAGCCTCCGCCCCCGACCCGATTCACCCGTCTGCGTGCCAGTTTTCTGCGTCCCCGGAGAGGATCTTGCTGAGCCCAGCCTCCCCCCTCCCCTTCTCCTCCTCTCCCTCGGAGAGCCCGGGCAGCCGCTGCCCCGCAGCCCCAGTGACAGGAGGAGACCATTCCCCCCGACAGCGCCATGGCCCAGATTCTGCCAATTCGTTTTCAGGAGCATCTCCAGGTGCGGTCGGGCCCAGGCTGGTGAGGGCTATGGAGAAGGTGGTAGGAATAATGAAAGAAGTTGGAGTCTGGGCCCGAGCAGGATCGGAGCTGGAGGGGTGGGGGGGTTGTCGGTCTTTGGGGTAGATGGAGGAGGGGGCACTATCTTAGAAAGCTTAAACGGTTAAATGATGTGGGGCTTGGATGGAAAGGACAAGAGTTGGGGTGCAAAGGGCTGCAAAGACCAGGCCTGGATCCAAAGGCCTCTCGATCTTGCTTCCTGGATGGCCAGAACTGCGCGTACAAACTCTCCTCCCCATTTTTTTCAGTTCATTCATTTGGATAGGGGAGTGGGAGGGGGGATTCTCCCTTGTTTCTACCGGAGCAAAGATTCTTATCCGCTGGGCCAGTACGGGGCTGTCACCTTCCATTGCTCTCCTCTTTCCCTCATCGTGTCTGCACCCAGGGGTTGTGGGGCGGGTGGGTTGGGGAGGAGCAACCTTTTTTTTTTCCTCCCTCTGCGGCTCTCAACTGAGAAAGGCACCTTCTCCGGTGGTGGGGGTTGGGGGTGGTGGTGAGGCGGTGGCTTGTCTCTTGCCTTCCTTGAGGCAGTAGGGACAGAAGGTCACTGAAAGAACGAAACGAGGGTAGAATGGGAGAACGCATTTCTTAGAGCGATGTCAATCTCAGAGTGTGTGGGGTCGAGCTCCCTAAGGAAACTCGCCTCCCCTCCCCAGTTTTTTTATTTCTCTGGGGATGTTGTGTCTCTTAACCCCTCTTTGGTTCTAGAAGGTGGGCAAGAGTGATACAGAGGTTATCTTCTAGTCTTCTCGAGTAGTAGCAGGTAGTTTTGAGTATCTTCCTCAGGATCGCATGGAATTGAACAGAGCCCTGGGGACAGAGCACAGCTGCTCTGAGACCTGCGGGGCTATTTAGTCTGTAACTGGCTTCCCTTTAGTAAGTTCTAGAGTTCTTTCCCATGGTTCCTTATCCTGGAGGCAACATATTGTTGTCTCATCTGGCAGCATGCCAATGGCTGGCCTAGGCAGGTGACCATTGGAAGGCTTCACTGAATTAAACCTCTTCAGAGCTTTTGATTTTCCTGTGTCACCAATCCTGATTTTTACTGTAGATGAAATAATTTATTCCTATTAATTTGCTTTCTTCCCAAATATCCCCTTAAAGAAACCTGCCTCAGCTCTGTCGTCTGAAGGGCTAATTCCATAATGACAGAGAATGCAGTGGTTTGACGTGACACTAATACCAGTGACCTATTAGACACTTTACCATTGAAGACCATTTTTATTTACGTTCCCCCATTGGTATAATATACATAAAAGAGTCATGTTAATAAAAGGTTTTAATATTCAAGCTATAAGTAACATAATTTCATATTTCTTTGCAGGTATTACCATGTTTGCACTAGCAAGGACTTATTTTCCTTTAAGGCTTGAAATGTAAAGAATAATAAATCTTTACCCATAAAATGAGTTAAATAATGCACTTTCTTCAGTCATCTATAATTTTCAAATAACTCATCTGAAGTAATGGAATATACCTTGGCATATATATAAAAATATATTTATGCCAATAATAAAAACACTTTTACAGAAGGTTAAAAATGTTAAATAACAAAATGGAATTTTTTTTATCAATCCAAGTTTAATTGCTGTGGTTACTTTTGTTAAAGTGGGGTGGCAAATGAATGTGGAGAGTTGAAAAAGTGCTGTTCTTAAGTGTGAGGGGAAAACGCGGGCTTGTTTTCATACTAAGCTGCATCTGAAATATCTTTCTGCAGACAAATGTTTATAAACCACACAAAGAATCAAGTACAGCTGCTGTTTATTTTCCATGGCAGATGTATAGCTAACTACTAAATCTTGTGGGGGTTCGAGTAATAGCTTTTCATTTCTTTTAAAGAGGAGACAAGAATTGTTAAATGATCCCAGAGATTGGAACCCAACCTTGTCACTTATTGAAGACAAATTTAATACATGTCTGTTTTGTAACTGGCTCAAAGTTTCTGTAGATACTTGAATGAAGCCATTTTCTTCCCAAATAATTTGAAGATTTTTGAATATAAAGCAGATTTGCAAATGGAAAAATTCAGTCCTCTGTGTTTTGGATTGCTATGTCATGCCTAAAGTTAAGCTTGCTTAGCTAATATGACTGTATGCTCCAGCTGATTAATTGCAGAGCCCAAATAACTACAGCCTCTTCCATGATAATATATCTCCTGACTTCATTATCTCCTCCCTTTTGAAAAATTAATAAGATTTTTGTTTTTTGAAGAGACAGGGTTTTTGCTGGAGGTCAGTGGCACCGTCACAGGTCACTGCAGCCTTGACCTGCTGGGCTCAAGCCATCCTCCCACCTCAGCATCCTGAGTAGTTGAGACTACGGCCATGAACCACCACACCTGGCTAATTTTTGTATTTTTTGTAGAGATGGGGCTTCACTTATGTTGCCCAGGCTAGTCTCGAATTCCTGGGCTCAAGCAATCCTTTGCCTTGGCCTCCCAAAGTACTGGGATAATAGGTGTGAACCACTGAGCCCAACTAATAAGGATTATTTTAATTGGCATCTTAGGTCTCTGACCTCTGAGCTTCTACCAGTTTGCTAAGTAGCAGAAGACTTTCTGAAACACGTAGGATTAAAAACTGGAAACAAGAAATGAGGAACTTAAGTATGAGTATAGTTAGCTTGTGAAACTGTAAATGAACTTATTTTTATACCCTTTAACTGCCTTATCCAACTGAAGGATCTGTTGTCATCAAGGCATGGACCTACAGCAAATGAATGTTAATAAATGAAGATTTATTTTTTCCTAGACTGTTTAGACTGATAGTGGTTAATAAATGAGTGCCTATTTGAGCAAGATATTGTTGGAATTGCAGATTCTATAAAAATCCTAGGCTACATATATAAAATATTGCCTGTGATTCTCAATTTTTTGGTGATTCTCAATTTTTTGGCACATTCAGTATCTTTAGACCACTTTACACATACCAGTGTATTCCTAGATTTTTTGGGTCTTCAATTAAAAATCTCCCTACCTTGTTCTTTCCCCATTGATGCATAAATGCAGGCATGGAATGTGTTGTTGAGTCAAATGTTAGGGGTTCTTGCTATAGTTAGTTTGGGTTGCAAATAGAAATCAATGCTAAGTACTGGGATTTACTTCATGCTTAGTTGTACTCTCTGGAAGAGGTAAACTTCCTGAAATTATGCTGTAGTCTCATGGGAATAGCTTCTAAGTTTAAAATGTATCATAATCTTCAGAATTTTCTTGATGGTCAGTTTACTCAGCTTAAAGTGTGTGGTTAATTTTAGTGAAAGTGCTTTCACTCTGATTAGGAAATAAGACACAGAATAGTGTGTGTGTAGAACACAGTCATTTTCATTTGAGTATTTAGGAAAATTCACATTTCCGGAACCTTGATAGTTGCTCTTGGACAATTGTTTCTGATCATAATTGGAATTTGTACCTTGCTTTTAAAAGGTTCCATTTATATCGAGTCCTCAGCTTCTTTGCAAAATTGTTTTTTCCGTACATATGTTTAACTCTATATGTTATTTGAATTATATTTAACAAGATGTTTTTCCTGTCATTGTTACTGTTGTGGCTTTTTCTCTTTGAGTTATTGTCCAATAGAACTTTCTTCAATGATGGAACTGTCTGCTAGCTACATAGGGATATTGAGCACTTGAAATGTGGCTGATGACTGAGGAACTAAATTTTTGCTTCAATTTCTTTTTAATTAATTTAAATATAAATAGCCACAAGTGACAATTGATTCTCATTGGACTGCACAATTATAGGCCATTCTGATGTGTTTTGTAAGTTTGAAGATTTATCTCACCACTCATGTTTATGCATTTAGAATATTTCGTTAGCTAAAATTAAAACACTCATTCAAAAGTTTTAACTGAATACTGTCTTGGAAAGTGGTGGTGATGAACGATGACTAGCAGCAGACTTCTTGAGACCTTATTATGTGCTGTAAATTTGGCTAGGTACTTTCAGATCTTCACTCAGTCCCCCTAGACACCTTTCAAAAAGTGAGACTCAAAGTAGTGGAAATGCTGTCCGAATGGGATGTGTACCTGAGTCTTCTGACACAAAATATTTGGCCTTAAAAATAGAAGTTATACAGTATCCTAGAGTGCTTTTTTTCTGTTGGACTTAGGCCCAGAGAGATGAGTTCTCTCTACTTGTTTATAGATTAACGATGTGGTATAGTAGACAGAACAGGGCTTTAGGGGTTGTTGAAACCAATGCTGTCCAACAGAAAAATAATATGAGCCACATACTTTTTTTTTTATTTGAGACAGAGTCTCACGCTGTCACCTAGACTGGAGTGCAGTGGTACAATCTCGGCTCACTTCAACCTCCACCTCCCAGGTTCTAGTGATTCTCCTGCCTCAGCCTCCTGAGTAACTGGGATTATAAGTGCCTGCCACCACACCTGGCTAATTTTTGTATTTTTAGTAGAGATGGGGTTTTACCAGGTTGGCCAGACTGGTCGTCAACTCCTGACCTCAAATGATCTGCCCACCTTGGCCTCCCAAAGTGCTGGGATTACAGGCATGAGCTGCTGCTCCTGGCCTCACATAAGTAATTTTAAGTATTCTAGCAGCCATGTTAAAAGTGAAAAAACAGATGAAATTAATTAATTTTGGGTTTTTTTGGTAGAGACACTCTCGCTATATTGCTCAGGCTGGTCTCAAATTCTTGGGCTGAAGTGATCCCCTCGCCTTGGCCTCCCAAAGTGCTGGGATTACAGGCATGAGTCACCATGCCCTGCCTAGATAAAATTAAATTTAATATATTTTATTTAACTTGGGCTATGCAAAATATTATTTCAGTATGTAATCAGTGTAAATTTTACTAATGAGATACCTTACATTCTTTTTCATACTAAATTTTCTAAATCTAGTGTGTGTTTTTTTTTTATTTTTTTGAGACAAAGTCTCGCTCTGTCGCCAGGCTGGAGTGCAGTGGCAGATCTTGGCTCACTGCAACCTCCCCCAACCGGGTTCAGCCTCCCCTGCCTCAGCCTCCCAAGTAGCTGGGACTACAGATGTGTGCCACCACGCCCAGCTATTTTTGTGTGTGTGTGTGTGTGTGTGTGTATTTTTAGTAAAAATGGGGTTTCACCATGTTGGTCAGGATGGTCTCCATCTCTTGACCTTGTGATCTGCCTGTCAGCCTCCCAAAGTGTTAGGATTACAGGCGTGAGCCACTGCACCTAGTTATATGTTTTATACTTAGATCACATATCAATTCAGACCCTATTTTCATTGGAAATCCTGGTCCATATTTAGAGTTAATAAAATTTACAGTTAGAAAGACAGATTTGGGGCTGGGGGTAGTGGCTCATGCCTGTAAACTTAGCACTTTGTGAGCCAAAGTAGGAGCACTGCTTGAGCCCAGGAATTCGAGACCAGCCTGGATAACAGAGTAAGACCTTGTCTCTATATTAAATAAACAAAAATGAAGAAAAAGAAAAGCAGATATGCAATACTTCAGTGATCCCAAACATACTTAAGTTTTCCAGTAATTGAATCACTTACTGGTTATTGTTTAATTTTAGTTACTTTAAAATTACGGTAATCACATTTCAAGTGCTCATTATCGTATGTGGGTTGTGACTTGTGGTTACCATATTGGACAACACAGGTTAAGTCTAATCTCTTGCTTCTTTTTCTCTGGGAAATGGGTGTACTATCTCACAAAGTTATTATGAGGATCTGAGATCATGTATGTGAAAACACTTTACGTAGCACTTTAGGAGCATTAATTATTGACTAAATAATTTTTGTCCAGTACATTTTATTCAGGTATCTCAACCAATGACACAATATTCATTTGCAGATCCAGCGTTTTATGGTGTATAAGTATTTGGGGTTAGTTCATTTACCTAATATTTGAGTACTTACTGCAGATCAGGAACTGTGTTAGACCTTAGGGACAAGGTGGTAAACAGGATGGACTACACCTTGTATTCATGCTTCCATTGATGAGTTGGCAAAGGCTGTTCACTTGTCATTCCAACCATCAATGTTGTCTACTTGATTGTGGATCTTTTATGTATTTGAACATTTGATATTGTGCACAATTTAATACAAATAATTGATATGATACAAAGTTGATTACATTCTGAAACTGCCCCCAAAAGAGAAACTTTTAAATAAACCTTTTATTATGTCCCATGAGTCTCATTGTGTGCCACTGGTACATTTTAAATTAGGGTTCCTTGATCAGACATATTTGAAAAAAAATCTTAATGAATCATATCGGATAAAATACCCATATGGAATGCCAGTCAGGCCTTTGTTAGAGTTATTGTATGTGTCCTTTTTTAGGGTGGTAGTGTTGAAGTGAATCTTCTCACTTAGATAAGCAGTAGGTTCATAGCTGATATTTTACTCCTGTATATTAGAATGAGGCTGCTTCTCTAAGTTCATGTATGTATATGCCATGCCAAAACTACTTCATGAAGTAAACGTGTCTTCTGAGCCACAGCAAAGTTTACAGCTCTGGGTGTCTTTTCTTCGCTTCTTGGTCAAGTACCTGTGGCTAATGCTCTTAACTCAGGAGATGGCTGTAAGCTTGGACCTAAAGGTATTATGCAAAACCCATCTGTCAGACTTTTGTGAGTCTCTTCTTTTGTATTATCTCCTTAAATTAAGACATAATTTAAGATATTTTGTCCTATCTTTTTTTTTTTTTTTTTTGAGACAGGGTCTCACTCTGTTACGCAGGCTGGAGTGCAGTGGCATGATCAAGGCCCACTGCAGCCTTGACCTCCCTGGGCTTAGGTCCTCCCACCTCAGCCCCCCAAAAATAGCTGGGACTACAGGCGTGCACCACTAAACCCAGCTAATTTTTGTATTTTTTTTGTAGAGTCAGGGTTTTGCCATGTTTCCCAGGATGATCTCAAAATCCTGGGCTCAAGCAGTCTGCCTGCCTCAGCCTCCCAACGTGCTGGAATTACAAGTGTGAGACACCAAGCCTCGTCCTATTTTTGAGGCAATAACTCTTCAAATCTTAATTGTCCTGAAATCTAACCATAAAATCAAAATACATTGGCCATTATAGCTGAGCACCTGTTATGTGCCAAGAACTGTATTAAATATTTAATGTTTATTATCTCATTTAATTAGCAAGGGAACCCTTGTGCTTAGGTCGGATTAGCCTTATTGTAGAGATTGGGCAACTGAAGTTCATAGCAGGTAACTTTTAGAGTCTCACAGCTAGTGAGCAGTCAGATTTTTAATACTTGTTCTTTCATTTGGCTCATTGCCTCATTTGGTAAATGGTCTGTATCATTTGAACTGCAAAATATACCACAGTTGTTTGTATCTATGCTGTGATGGTCTTTGATTCTAGTAGTACTGTCGTTTGCTTTTTGGGAAATATTTTTTGTATTATGAGAAAAGTAGGAGACAGCAAACTAACATCTGACTTTATGCCTTGAATGATTATTGAGGTATATATTTTTTAAGGAGTTTATTCTTTTTCCTGCTGGAAAATTGTGCAGGATGATTGGGATCCGGTTAACTTGTAACCAGGATTATCTGCATCCCTCTCATAAGACTGAACTTGTCACACTTACCTGTAGACTTTTTCTTACGGAAAAGAATGAATGTCTTCCAGTCTGAAGCCACTTGTGAAAGGAGGAAACTTCTGCTTTCTGTTTTACTGTAAATTCATGTTTTTGTGTTTATACCTAAAAATAGAAGCTTGAACTCAAGGAAGGCAATTGTGCATGAAGGGGATAGGAAAGGAAGGTGACAATGGAATATATTTGTTCATTTTGAGTAGCATCATGGTAGAAGGGAAAATGGTTACAGACTTGTAGAGTTGTGCTTTGGAGGCAGGCTGCCAGTACTGTTAATACTTCTTGTTCCTAATCCTTAGGTAAATAAGGATTTTAAGTTCTGAAGTAAAACAGTTTTAAAGATTATTTCTGAAACAATAGGAACCAGATCCATTAAAGCCGTATTTTGTTATGTTAAACAATTTAAACTCTGCAGTGTGCTGTTCTGGAAAATATCTCAGATGTTTAATCTGGGCTTATCTATTTGATTCTGTCAGGTTTTCAGCTTGTCTCAACTTCCTCATTTATTAAAACAATATTTCCGGTTAATTTTAAAGTTAGACTGCAGTATGTGTTTGTCTTTATAGTATAATATTTAGCCCTTAACCCTTTACAGACACTCAAATATTAGTTCTTCCCCTCCACCCTGGAAGAGTTTCCCTTTGTCCACTTGAGTTGAATATATGTGCCATACTAAAGGAGAAAAACTACCATCTACCCAGTTATTGAAGCCAAGATCTTGAAGTTACACCAGACTCTCTAATTTCTCATTTTCTGCATCTATCGATTTCTGGAGTTCCTCAGTGATGCACACTGCGGGGTCTCAGGGATTAGTTTTTCGTGACCCTGGGTTGAAACTGGGAGTCATAGAAGATGAAAAAATGGGAATTGGATTGGGAGTTGACTCTGTCGTCCAGGCTGGAGTGAAGTGGTGCAATCTTGACTCACTGCAACTTCCACCTCCCAGGTTCAAGCAATTCTCCTGCCTCAGTCTCCTGAGTAGCTGGGACTACACGTGCCCGCCACCATGCCTGGTGAATTTTTTTGTATTTTTAGTAGAGATGGGGTTTCACCATGTTGGCCAGGCTGGTCTCAAACTCCTGACCTCAAATAATCTACCCACCTCAGCCTCCCAAAGTGCTGGGATTACAGACGTGAGCCACTGCACCTGGCCAACTTGCATTTATTTCTGATTAGCTGCTCATCTGAGAAAGGTGGCTTTAAAAAACCACCAAAGTGGATAGACTGAAGCTAAAGACTATCAGTATATATGCTCTGCTTGGCAAACAGCTGACTTTGGATAGATCTCATTATTTAAAGATGAATAATAAGGGGGAAAAGACGAGTAGAGAGAACATGGTTTACAAAAACCCATCTCTTTCTCCAGTCTCTGCAATACTCTATATTTGGTCATATTGAACTATGATGAAAATCTAAGGCAGGTTTCTTTTTTTTTTTTTTTTAACCACAAATACCCTCAGGAAAGAGTCTCCTTGAAAAGCCTTACTGAATCTCCATAGTATTGTGTCCTCTCACAGTTGCTTCTCTTGTGAGCACCCGAATGCTGTTTGGCAAAGGCTGCTGTAGGCTTGAAATCAACTGGATTAGTGAGAGACAAATTTTACACATCTACAATTCTCCTGTGTATGACCTCACAGTTGGAACTGTTGGATGTTATAAGCAGATGATTTAAATATCCCTTAAAAAGCAGTCCATTCGGGCATATTTCTAGAGATGATTTTTTTTTTTTTTTTTTTTTT
>NW_012117043.1:4170498-4176573 GCF_000951035.1 Colobus angolensis palliatus | reverse complement strand
AACCACCACCTCCCGGGTTCAAGCGATTCTCCTGCCTCAGCCTCCCAAGTAGCTGGGATTACAGGTGCCCGCCACCATGCCTGGCTAATTTTTGTAATTTTAGTGGAGACAGGATTTTACCATGTTGTCCAGGCTGGTCTCGAACTCCTGACCTTGTGATCTGCCTGCCTTGGCCTCCCAAAGTGCTAGGATTACAGGCATGAGCCACTGCACCCAACCTAGAGATCATAATTTACATAGAAAGATAAGGGAAAAACAACTCTCCTAATATGCAGGTAGATTTGATGTTATAAAATTGCGTCAGTGTGATTGCACTGTAATGGATTTTTGAAAAGCATTGTGAAATGGAGATGACCTTCTAGTGCTGACGTCAAAAATGCATATGAAGAGTTTAAATATAATTTTGTTTGGTGTGTTTTGTTTTTTTTGAGACAGGGTCTTGCTCTGTCACGAAGGGTGGAGTACAGTGGCGAGATCATGGCTCACCACAGCCTCGACTTCCCAAGTTCCAGCCGTCCTCTCATCTCACCTCAGCCTCCCAAGTAGCTGGGACTGCAGGCATGTGCCACCACACCCAACCAATTTTTGTATTTTTTGTAGAAATGGGGTTTGGCCATGTCGCCTAGGCTGGTCTCGAACTCCTGAGCCCAAGCAATCTGCCCGCCTTGGCCTCCCAAAGTGCTGGGATTACAGGCGGGAGCCACTGTGGGTGGCCTAATTGTAAATGTCTGTAAAGTAAGTGAAATGACTAGTTGAATTGTACATTAAATAAATCTAATCCCTAAGAGTTTATAATGTAAAGGGATCAAAACTTTTTCAAATAACAAAACTAACCATTTTAAAGTGAACAATTTAGTGGTATTTAGTGCATTCACAGTGTCGTGCAGCCAACACCTGTATCTAGTTCGAAGACATTTTCATCTCCCCAAAAGTAAACCCCATACACATGAAGCAGTCCCTCTCCCATCCCCCTCCTCCCATCCCCTGGCAACTGCTAATTTGCTTTTTGTCTCTATGGATTTACCTATTCTGGATATTTTGCATAAATGGAATTATACAATAAGTGACCATTTGTTTCTAACTTCTTTCACTAAGCATAATATTGGAGATTCTTCCATGTTATAGCATATATCAGACTTCATTCCTTTATGGCTGAATAATACTTCACTGAATGGATATATCAACATTTTATTTGTCCTTTCATCAGTTGGTGGACATTTGAGTTCTTTCTACCTTTTGGCTGTTGTGACTAGTGCTGTTGCAAACATTCATATACAAGTTTTTGTTTGAACGCCTGTTTTCAGTTCTTCTAGATACATACTTAGAAGTGGAATTTCTGGGTCATATGGTAATTTCTCTCTTTCAACTTTTTGAGAGACCACGAAACTGTTTTCCACAGTGGTGGCACCATTTGACATGCCCACTAGCAAAAATGAGAGTTCCATTTTCTTCACATCTTCTGACAGCTTTTTGGGGTGTTGGGATGATTAGTCTAACTGGGAAAATAAGTATCTTATTTGGGCCTATACGGTATTTTTAATTCTGTGTCCACTCCCAAACTCTGTAGCCTTGCCCTCCCTTACATTGTGTGTCCTGTTTTAGATTGTTTCCATTTCTTCTGAGACACTGCATATACCCCTACATGTATCTGTGCTAGGCATACATCCCTGTAACTTCATGGCATTGTTGTAATTGCTGTGTACCTGTTACATACACTGAGTGGAAGGAAGTGTCTCATTTGCTGTAGAACTCTCTGTGCATTAGTGTAGTGTCGGGCACACAGTAGCTGCTCAGGAATTTTTTAAATGTATGATTATTGGGAAAACTACAGAGCTAGGGAGAGATCTGAAGAAATACTAGAAATTTTTTTCAGATGGAATCAGAAGAAAACTTTAGAAAATTGTTGACATCATCTGTGGCATGCAGCAAAAGTTGATGTCAAAGGAACAGAAAGACCTATGGAGATAATGGGATGTAATAACATAAAACATACTGAGACAATTGGTTTTGAAATCAGTTAAGAGCAGAACTGGAATTCCTACTCTGTGGAATGAATCAGCAATGTGGAAGGAGTAATATGATTTTTTTTTTAAGATTTTTAATTTAGGCTGGGTGCAGTGGCTCACGAGGTAGGTGGATTGCTTCAACCCAGGCATTCGAGACTAGCCTGGACAGCATGGTCAAACCCTATCTCTACAAAAAATACAAAATTTAGCTGGGTGTGGTGGCATGTGCCTGCAGTCCCATATACTTGGGAGGCTGAGGTGGATGGATCACCTGAGCCTGGGAAGTCGAGGCTGCAGTAGGCTGAAATATGCCACTGCACTCAAACCTGGCAGACAGAGTGAGACCCTGTCTCAAAAAAAAAAAAAAAAAAAATTAGAAGTAAATCCCGGAATTAAGTAAAAGTGGTGTGTGTGTGACAGAATAGGTTACAAATTTAAGAATTTTAGAAACCAAAATAATTGGAATGGAAGCTTTTTTCAATGAAAGAAAACTTTTGTAATTTGAAAGAACCAAAATTAAAAGGGTTTAGTGTTTGGAACAGGCCTGAGGAAGTTGTAATACCATGAATTTAAAAAAACAAAACAAAAGAAACTCAGGAGGCCAAGGCACAAGAATTTCTTGAACCCAGGAGCCGGAGGTTGCCTTGAGCTGAGATTGCGCCACTGCGTGCCAGCCTGTGCGACAGAGCGAGACTCTGTCTCAAAAACAAAAAAAACCCAAAACTATAAGCATCTAGGGCACATCCTCTTCCTGACCAAAAAAATCAAGGTAATAGTAGTTTTTTAACCCTGAATTTTAGATAGTGAAGCAGTGTCTATAGTTTTTGAGATGGAAAGTGTCTTGTTTTTAGAAGACATGAGTCACAATTTGAACCCCCAGAGAGCCTCTGAGAGCCTAAAACCTGTTTTTTCTCCCCTAGGTTGTTTCCTCACTAGTAATGACAAAGTTACAGTCAGCACAAAATAAGCAAAGGGGACAATTTCGCACAAAAATTGTACATAAAATATTGACTTTGTGTTAAGTTGCTAAATAATGGATGCTCAATATGTATTACTTGAAAGCAAACCATGGTGGTTTAATCATTTTAATGTCATTTTGAACTCCCTGAATTTGTTAATATTAAATCATTTTGAGATAATCTGTAACTCCTCATGCTGATTGTTAGTTATTTCATTCACTCATTTGGAAACAGTATTTGTGGCATTTAAGCTCACAGGAAAATACTCCAGGCCGAGTGCAGTGGCTCACTCCTGTGATCCCAATACTTTGGGAGGCTGAGGTGGGTGGATCACTTGAGATCACGAGTTTGAGACCAGCCTGGCCAACATGGTGAAACACCGTCTCTACTGAAAAAATACAAAAATTAGTCGGGTGTGATGGTGCATTCCTGTAGTCCCACCTACTAAGGAGACTGAGGCAGGGGAATGGCTTGAACCTGGGAGGTGGAGGTTGCAGTGAGCTGAAATCGTGCCATTGCACTCCAGCCTGGGCGACAGAGCGAGACTTCATCTCAATAAAAGAAAAGAAAAAAAAGAAAATACTCTAGTGACCCAATTGTAAAATAAAATGGTTCTAGTCTTATAACTTGTAGCACCTAGTAGGCTGAGTGTGCTTTAAATAATTGATCTAACTAGAATAATGTGGGATAGAGCATAATGTCTAATTTCCTGGGGTCCCTCAGTATAGGGTAGAAAGATACATGAATATATACAATAGTGATAGGGTTGACGGAATGTAATACTAGGCTCTCACTTAAATGTATATTTGTGAAGTCGCTGGGAAGTTATGTCATAGAATGAAGTTTCTCAAGGATCTTTATAACTTGAATTTTTTTTTTTTTTTTTTTTTTTTGAGACGGAGTCTTGCTCTGTCGCCCGGCCTGGAGTGCCGTGGCCTGATCTCAGCTCACTGCAGGCTCCGCCTCCCGGGTTTACGCCATTCTCCTGCCTCAGCCTCCCAAGTAGCTGGGACTACAGGCGCCCGCCACCTCGCCCGGCTAGTTTTTTGTATTTTTTAGTAGAGACGGGGTTTCACAGTGTTAGCCAGGATGGTCTCGATCTCCTGACCTCGTGATCCGCCCGTCTTGGCCTCCCAAAGTGCTGGGATTACAGGCTTGAGCCACCGCGCCCGGCCTATAACTTGAATATTAAGGGGACTGTCCAGACGTTTTATTCTCATCAGCAAACCAAACCTTTAATGTCTGCCTGGTTACATTCATTTGTAACATCCTTTATGCTAAGTCAGCAATAAGTATTATATTTTCTGAGACGAGGTCTTGCTCTGTCACCCAGGCTGAATGCAGGGGTGCAATCACAGCTCGCTGCAGCCTTTGCCTCCTGGACTCAAACAATCTTCCCACCTCAGCCTGCCAACTAGCTAGGACTACAGGTGCACACCACCACACATGGCCAGTTTTTTTATTTTTTGTAGGGACAGGGTCTTGCCATGTTGCCCAGGCTGGTCTTGAACACCTGGGCTTGAGAGGTCCTCCCACCTTGGCCTGCAAAAGTGCTGGGATTACAGGCATGAGCCACTGCGCCTGGCCTTGAACCCTCAAAGTAAACCCGTTTCTGGTTCTTCAAATGGTAGTTTCGGATATATTCTGCACAACTTCTCGCCCCTTCCATTGAATGTAGCTATGGTGGCAGCATTGGGTTGTTTTGGGCTGCTGAATTGCATTTACACAGGGGCATAATCTTGGTAAGTCATATCCATCTCCAAGATTTGGGGCATAAAAACTCCTGTATTTCCCTGCAGCTTGGTTAACATTGGCCTAATTGATCTGATATCATGTAATTACTGGATTACTTTTTTAAGAATGCATTAAATATAAAGTTTTTGAAAATTTCCAATCAGCAGTTGATTACAAGTAGGAAAAATTCTTTGTCTTTGAGCCTCCTGGTAGTTTACCAAAGCTCGTAGTCTGACAACCTCTCTCCAACTGTGGTCGCTTCCTGAATATATTGCTTAAATTTGGAGTTTGTGACCAGAATCAAAAATTCTAAGAGACGGTGATTCTCTCAAAGGCTGACATGGAGTAGAAAAAAACTACATGTTTAAGTGTGGGGACAGCAAGCATTAAAGGCATTTTTATTTGTTGCTTGAAATCTGTGGAGCCTACAGAAAAGAGTGTCTGGTATCCTGTTGATGGAAGAACTAAAGGAATGCTGCATTCTCAGCATTTCTTATTTCCTGTAGAATACAGCAACTGCAGTTTTTATTTGACATTCTGCTAGTTTCCTGGAAGAGCTCAATGAAGTGACTGCTGTCAGCATCTTTTTTCACTGTAATTGATAATAGAGAAGGTAGAGGATGTTTAGGAGCTTTTAAAGGAAATTATGCTTAATGAAATACTTGGGTTAGAAAGTTAACCAAATCTTTAAGTGCGGACTTAAAAATTCTTGTATTGAGAGATTAATGGTATCAGAATGACATACTAATATCATCAGGTCTCTCAGATTGTTGACCTATTAACTCTATAGTGGTAAAACTTTGGTAAGATACAAAATTCATTTGCAGAAAATTGCTCCATCTGAAATATAGTAGCTCATACATACTTCCTTTACATTTTCCCTATTTAGATGAAACAAGGAGGATCTGGAAAGTATGAAGCCAAGCAATAATTGTGAAACATAAGTCCTTAGTAATGCTGTCATAAACTGGTTTTCATGTATTTTGATTTTCAGCTGATACAGCTGGTGAATGAGTTATACTACAAGTTTATGAGTCGTTCATTAGGAAACAAACTCTTAAGTATACTTATAGAGAAGCCAATTTCCAATGAGTTTCTTCTTTTTTTTTTGAGACGAAGTCTCACTCTCTGGCCCAGACTGGAGTGCGGTGGCACGATCTCGGCTCACTGCAAACTCCGCCTCTCGGGTTCACGCCATTCTGCCTCAGCCTCCGGAGTAGCTGGGACTACAGGCGCCCGCCACCATGCCCGGCTAATTTTTTTTGTATTTTAGTAGAGACGGGGTTTCACCGTGTTAGCCAGGATGGTCTCGATCACCTGACCTCGTGATCCGCCCGTCTCGGCCTCCCAAAGTGCTGGGATTACAGGCTTGAGCC